>NC_092755.1:92884435-92906935 GCF_047496795.1 Chiloscyllium punctatum | reverse complement strand
ATGCCTCATCTGCAAGATACATTTCCATATGCCAGATTATATGCTCAGGTCCCTTGGGAAGGACTGAAACCACAATCTTCCAAATCAAAGACAAAGTGCCATCACTGAGCCTTCAATTATAAGATGAAAGATTTAAATAAATCATTGGGATATTCAGAAACTTGCATTTGTTCTTCAATTTTCTTTACTACTTTTCTGATTTGTATCAATCAGCTTCATTCATTAGCCAAGCTCTTCTCCATAAAAGCTCACCTTTATGATCAGGTTGTATCCATTCCCTAGACAACCCCAACATTCTGTCACCGTCGGGCCTACCAAAAGAGCTAGCAACCAAATGCAATAAATGGAAACTCAGCAGGTCTGGCTGCATTTAATCTAATTAAATGGGGAAGCAGGTTTGAGAGGCTGAATGGCCTCGACCTGTCAAAGAGGAGTAATGGGAGTATTTTTGATTGTGATCACTCTACAATAAGCTGTGCAGGCAAATGGAAAAGGGGCACAGGCTGTTAGCTGCTCACAAAATTAACCAGCTGGAGTCATACCTGAAAAACTGGTGTGGTAAGAGAGGATGCCCACTAGAGGAGGCAATACAGGCAGTAAAAAGGGACACTGTTACCCAACATCAAGATCCCTAGCCTCAGAAATCTGATCAAGTTGTTCAGATAATCTGTTTAATGCCCGTGACATTATTTGAGGGATAAACATTGGACAGGGCAATTGAGAAAACACATCTGCCTTCCTTCAATATAGTTCCACAGTGTATTTTTAATCCATCCAACAGCTAGACGGGGTTTAACATTTTAGCCAAATACCTCAGACAGTGCAGTCCTCCCTCGGTACTGAACTGGAGCATTAAAATCGAGTCTGGTGTTCATACGCTGGAGAACCCAGAATCCTTGTCACTCAGAAGTGACGGTATGACCAATCAAGCTGGAAGTGACACTGCACAAGTCAGTTCCTGCAGGATTAGGAAAAGTCAGAAAACTAGTAGAATGGAGGAACATAAAGAAAACTCCAGCTCAGTTTCTTATCCAATGTCATGTTCTCACTTTAATCCCAAAGGGTTTCAGTTTTATTATAATTCTGTGGCAAGTCATGTTAAAATTGTACAAGACTTTGGTTTGGCCGCATTTGGAATACTGTGTACAGTTCTGGTCGCCACATTACTGAAAGGACATGGATGCTTGGGAGAGGGTGCAGAGAAGGTTTACGAGGATGTTGCCTGGTATGGAAGGTGTGAGCTATGAAGAGAGGTTGAGTAGGTTAGGATTGCCTTCATTAGAAAAAAGGTGAATATAAACCCAGTCTGGTGTGCCCAGGGTTGATTAAAGTTGTCACGCTCTCTGTGCAAAATACACAAGATACATGGGGGCACTCTGACAGGAGAGGCATCGATGCAGGATGGCAGAAGACTCAATGCTGACTTTAACGTTGTGTCTGGTATGGTAGAAGAACAGGAGAGAGACTAAAAGACCCCAAAGTGGAAGAAGAGGGGGATCTTGGAGGCTTTTGTGCTTTCTAACACTGTCATCCTTTCCTGCGTCACTTGCTCATTTGCTCGGTAATGTGCAGGCATATTGTGCACAATGGCTGCATATCTCATTCACTTGGTAGTTTTTGTTTATTCGTACGTGGGATGTGGGTATCGTTGGCTGGCTAGCATGTATTGTTCATCCCAAGTTGCCCTTGAGAAGGTAGTGATGAGCTGCCTTCTTGAACCGCTGCAGCCCACATACTGTGCGTTGACCCACAATGCCCTTAGGGAGAAAATTCCAGGATTTTGGCCCAGTGACAGTGAAGGAACAGCGTTATATTTCCAAATCAGGATGGTGAGAGGCTTGGAGGGAACTTGAGATTGGTGGTGTTTTCCTGCATCTCTACCCTTGTCCTTCAAGATGGAAGTGGTCATGGGTTTGGAAGACGCTGTCTCAGGGTCTTTGGTGAATGTATGCAGTGTATCTTGTCGATAGTACACACTGCTGCTACTGAGTGTCAATGGTCATTGATGAAGCAGCTGAAGAAGGTTGGGTCAAGAACACCACACTGGAGAACACCTGCAGAGATGTCCTGGAACTGACATTACTGATCTCCAAATACCACACCCATCTAGTTATGTGCTGGGTATGACTCCAGTCTCAAGAGAGTTTGCTGCTAATACCCATTGATTCCAGTTTTGCTAGGGCTCCTTGATGCCACATTTGGTTGAATGCAGCCTTGATGTCAAGGACTGTCACTCTCTCCTCACCTCAGGAGTTTAGTTGTTTTGTCCATGTTTGGACCAAGGCTGTGATGAAGTCAGGAACTGAGTGGACCTGGAGGAACCCAAACTGGGCCCAACGGAGCAGGCTCTGTTTGATAACACTGTTGATGACACTCTCCATCACTTTATTGATGGTCAAGAGTGGACAGACAAGGTGGTAATTGGCTGGGTTGGATTTGTCCTGCTTTTATGTATAGGACATACCTGGCCATTTTTCCACATTGTCGAGTAGATGCTAGTATTGTAGCTGTATTAGAACAGCTGGCTGGGGAAGTGGCAAGTTCTGGAGCACAAGTCTTCAGTACTTAGACTCATAGAGTCATAGAGATGTACAGCATGGAAACAGACCCTTCAGTCCAACCCGTCCATGCCGACCAGATATCCCAACCCAATCTAGTCCCACCTGCCACACCCAGCCCATATTCCTCCAAACCCTTCCTATTCATATATCCATCCAAATGCCTCTTAAATGTTGCAATTGTACCAGCCTTCACCACATCCTCTGGCAGCTTATTCCATACGCATACCTCCCTCTGTGTGAAAACGTTGCCCCTTACGTCACTTTTATATCTTTCCCCTCTCACCTTAAATCTATGCCCTCTAGTTCTGGACTCCCCAACTCCAGGGAAAAGACTTTGCCTATTTCCCTATCCATGCCCCTCATAATTTTGTAAACCTCTATAAGGTCACCCCTCAGCCTCCGACGCTCCAGGGAAAACAGCCCCAGCCTGTTCAGCCTCTCCCAGTAGCTCAAATCCACCGACCCTGGCAACATCCTTATAAATCTTTTCTGAACCCTTTCAAGTTTCACAACATCTTTCTGCTAAGAAGGAGAGCAGAATTGCACACAATATTCCAACAGTGGCCTAACCAATGTCCTGTACAGCCGCAACATGACCTCCCAACTCCTGTACTCAATACTCTGACCAATAAAAGAAAGCATACCAAACGCCTTCTTCACTATCCTATCTACCTGCGACTCCACTTAAGGAGATCTGAACCTACACTCCAAGGTCTCTTTGTTCAGCAATACTCCCTAGGACCTTACCATTAAGTGTATAAGTCCTGTTAAGATTTGCTTTCCCAAAATGCAGCACTTCGCATTTATCTGAATTAAACTCCATCTGCCACTTCTCAGCCCATTGGCCCATCTGGTCCAGATCCTGTTGTAATCTGAGGTAACCCTCTTCGCTGTCCACTACACCTCCAATTTTGGTGTCATCTGCAAACTTACTAACAGTACCTCTTATGTTCACATCCAAATCATTTATGTAAACGACAAAAAGGAGAGGGCCCAGCACCGATCTTTGTGGCACTCCACTGGTCACAGGCCTCCAGTCTGAAAAACATCTCTCCACCACCACCCTCTGTCTTCTACCTTTGAGCCAGTTCTGTATCCAAATGGCTAGTTCTCCCTGTATTCTGAGAGATCTAACCTTGCTAATCAGTCTCCCATGGGGAACCTTGTCGAACGCCTTACTGAAGTCCATATAGATCACGTCTACTGCTCTGCCCTCATTAATCCTCTTTGTTACTTCCTCAAAAAACTCAAACAAGTTTGTGAGACATGATTTCCCACACACAACGCCATGTTGACTATCCCTAATCAGTCCTTGCCTTTCCAAATAAATGTACATCCTGTACCTCAGGATTCTCTCCAACAACTTACCCTCCACCGATGTCAGGCTCACTGGTCTATAGTTCCCTGGCTTGTCCTTACCACCTTCCTTAAACAGTGGCACCACGTTTGCCAACCTCCAGTCTTCCAGCACCTCATCTATGACTATTGATGATACAAATATCTCAGCAAGAGGCCCAGCAGTCACTTCTCTAGCTTCCCACAGAGTTCTAGGGTACACCTGAACAGGTTCTGGGGATTTATCCACTTTTATGCATTTGAAGACATCCAGCACTTCCTCCTCTGTAATCTGGACATTTTGCAAGATGTCACCATCTATTTCCCTCCAGTCTATATCTTCCATATCCTTTTTCACAGTAAATACTGATGCAAAATACTCGTTTAGTATCTCCCCCATTTTCTGCAGCTCCACACAAAAGCCGCCTTGCTGATCTTTGAGGGGCCCTATTCCCTCCCTAGTTACCCTTTTGTCCTTAATGCATTTGTAAAAACCCTTTGGATTCTCCTTAATTCTATTTGCCAAAGCTATCTCATGTCCCCTTTTTGCCCTCCTGATTTCCCTCTACTTCCTTTATACTCTTCTAATGAGTCACTCGATCTATCCTGTCTATATGCTTCCTTCTTTTTCTTAACCAAACCCTCAATTTCTTTAGTCATCCAGCATTCCCTATACCTACCAGCCTTCCCTTTCACCCTGACAGGAATATACTTTCTCTGGATTCTCGTTATCTCATTTCTGAAGGCTTCCCAATTTCCAGCCGTCCCTTTACCTGCGAACATCTGCCGCCAATCAGCTTTCGAAAGTTCTTGCCTTTGCGGTATTCAGTGTCTCCAACTGTTTCTTGATATGAAGTGGTGTGAATCGAATTGGCTGAAGTCTGGTATCTGTGACTCTGGGGACCACTGGAGGCCAAGATAGATCAAGATAGACATTTCTGGCTGAAGATTGCTGTGAATGATTCAGCCTTATCTTTTACAGTGATGTGCTGGGCTCTTCCATCATTGAGCATGGAGATATTTGTGGCACTTCCTCCTCCAGTGAGTTGTTTAATTATCCACCACCATCATCAACTGGATATGGCAGGATTGCAGAGCTTAGACCTGATCCTTTGGTTGTGGGATTGCTTAGTTATATCATTGCTGCTTTTGCTGTTTGGCGTGCAAGCAGTCCTGTTTGGTAGCTTCACCAGGTTGACATCTCATCACCAGGCCTGCCTTGTGCTTCTCCTGCCATGCCTTCCTGTAGTCACCAGTGAACCAGAGTTGATCCCCTGGCTTGATGGTAATGGTTGAGTGGGGGATATGCTGGGCCATGAGGTTACAGATTGTGCTGGAGCACAGTTCTGCTGCTGTTGATGGCCCACAGTGCCTCATGGATACCCATTCTTGAGTAGCTCGATCTATTCAAAGTCTGTCCCATTTACATGGCAATAGTCCCATACACGCAACATGGAGGTTATTCTCAACATGATATTTAAGTTACAAAGGAGCCTGAATCATTACATTCCTTTTAAATTTCTACAGAGGTTTTCAAAGATGAATTATTTCAGATTTCCTTTGGTATATAACAATTTGTACCTTTAAAACTTCAAGGTGCTTCACAAAGGTCGTGATGTGGAGGAGCCAGTGTTGGACTGGGGTGCACAAAGTTAAAAATCCCACAACACCAGGTTATAGTCCAACAGGTTTAATTGGAAGCACTAGCTTTCGGAGCGCTGCTCCTTCATCAGGTGGTTGTCACCTGAAGATGAGGTGTCAATCTGGTGAAGCTACCAAACAGGACTGCTTACATGCCAAACACCAACCATCTGATGAAGGAGCAGCGCTCTGAAAGCTAGTGCTTCCAAATAAACCTGTTCGAATATAACATGTTACTGTGTGATTTTTAAGTACACAAAGGTATTATCTGGTGAGGGTTAAACACTGAGAGGTGTAAGGACACAGGTGGGTCTGTATGTTATCCAGAGTCGAGAACATACTCCCATCCCAGATGTAACTGCATTTTCCTCTCAGCTCCCCCTCTTCGAAAGTCTCTTCTTCACCCATAACTCTGATGGCCTGAGGAATAGTCCCCCCTTCAGTGGAGCTGATGCTAAGATCAAACTGGTAACAAAATAGATCAGAAATTTTCTTTAAAAAAATTTAAAAAGCTCACCCAAGCAAAAAATAAATCGTCAATAAACACACAGCAAAGCCACATTAAAGACGCAGAGTAAATTACATCCTGCTGACACAGTAAGGACAGTGAGACACCCTGCAAGAATTTAACTCTCAATGATCAGCCCCGACTCCATCACACATTTGAAAGGAATTGCTGTGAATTTAGAATCAACCCTGATTTGCAGTCTGTTTCCCTAATTTCCTGAACTCATTTGGCCATCATGCCCACTTGCACAGTGATCATTTATTTTGTGGGATTTCTTTCCTTGTAATTATTAGGAATGCCCCAGTCAGATTCAGACCTCCCAACTTATGAACAAAGGTTTCCACGGAGCTGTGCAGGACCCCTTCAATCCTCATGTGTTTTTAATGGTGGCAAGGCCTGGTGACTCACCTTTCAGACCGAAGAATTGCAGCGGTTCAAGAAGGCAGCTTACCACCACATTCTCCAGAGAGAGGAAATAAATACCAGCGCAGCCAACAGTGCCACAGATCCCACAAATGAACTGAAAGGAAATCCTGTACCTCCCCTCGTGGCCTCACAGATCGCCACTCCTGACCACCTCCTAGCCCCCAAACCCTCCCAATTCTGGTCTCACAGCTCTCACTGAGGGGTCACGGCAATGATCGAACAGTGAAATGGGGTGACTGTGACATAATGTTTGGGAAGCATTGGTCTCAATTACCCTCAATGTTCAATAGAGGGATCTGCTCAGAAGGCCTTATCTGTTTCCATCCTGACATATTTCTGACATGAACAAGCTTAGGTACAAATAAAAGAGGAACATTTGACAAGACTGATCGTGGGGTAGTTTTCCTCTGGTTTCCCATCCATCGGAAGTGGAGCGGAGAATTCCACTCTCTTGAGGGTTTGGGAGATGCAGTGTGTTACAGCCAGCACTATGGCACAGCATTCTTCCCACTTGGAGACAATTTACAGGCAGCTGCCAATCCCATTACCCAGCCTGGAACTACTCCCAGTCCAAGGGCTGTCCCAATCACGACTCACGAAAGAGTAGAAATGATTCCGTAAAACCGAAAATGTTGAACACTCCTCTGAGATTTAAGTCCACCCTCATCCTTTGGTAGTGCTGAGAATTTGATACAGTGGACTGGATTTTGGGATTGTAATTAGCTGCATCTTTAGTTGAGGAAACGGAGAATGTCCTCTGGTACCAGCACACCCACACTGTGGGAATTCAAAAGTTGCAATTGGTGACAGCTTGTTTCTCCATAGATGCACTGTTGAGATCCCTGTAGGTGAAAAATATCACTTAGAAATCATTGATTTGATATACCTTCCACTCTTAATGCTATTTTTTCACTTTCAGCACCTTTAAGAAAATTAAACCTTGTTAAGTGAGATGAAACTGGGTTTTTAAATGGTGTGCTTTATCATTATAACTTCCAAATAACCTGGGAAATCAATTTGCAGATCCTTGACAGCGACAGAATTCAATAACATGAGGCAGAATTTAATACAGGGCATAAGATTTAACAGAATTTTGTGCAAAGGAGGATTTACATGCGTAAAGTATCTTTCATGACCACTAGATATCTCAGTGATTTACAGCTAATAAAGTACTTTTGAAATGTGGTCATTATAATGTAGGAAACAGCAGCCAGCTTGCACATTGAAAACTCCCACAAACAGTAGTGTGATATGATGAGATAATCTGTTTTTGATGTTGATTTAGCAATAAATATTGGCCAGTAGACCAGGGAGAAATCTCATTGAGTTCTTCTTCAATGTCATAGCATGGGATCTTTACCATCCACCTGAGAAACAAAAGGAAGTCTCATTGTAACATCTCAACCAAAAAACAGTCCTTCCAACACAGTAGCACTCCCTCGGTATTACATGGACCTGTCAGCCTTGATTGTTGTGGTCAAGTGGGATTTAAACCCAGAACCTTTTGACTCAGGAACAAGAATGATCCCAATTGAGATACAGTTAACACATTTAAGTTTGGAGACAAACAAAGATAGAGCTGGAGTAGTGAGGACTGGAATTGATAAATAAGGTCAAAGGCAATTGCCATGGTGACAGACAGTTGAAGTATTTATGTTGGAAGGATGTGTATTCTGAAACCGAGCTCAGGGTCAAACACGATATCAATGTTCCTAATGTTTGGCTTAGTCTGAGAACCACTATTGCAACACAAGCTAGGATTTGGCTCTGAGAGCTTTTTAGACTGTACGATTTAACTGATCACTGGAATGGCTCTGTTAATAACTAGTTAATCCTTTTGGCTGATGTCAGTGGTATGCTGAATAGTCATTAATCTGCAGCAAACATTGCAAATGAGTCAGCACTCGATGATAGCTCTCAGCAACGCCAACATAGGGACTGATCATGTTCCAGGAAGCAAAAAGCAGCGCGATTCAATTGGCGAGTGTTCCCACAACAATGTGAAGGAAGCTCCACCCTGAATCCAACTCTTGCCGACTTGGGAAAGCTAGCGAGGTAACACAGTGGGAAAATGTTCTTTCTTCCTAGTATTTGACAATCTCAACCCAATAGAAGCAAAGTCACCTCAACCTTCATGTGTGTGTGTGAGAGAGAGAGAGAGAGGGAGAACTGGTGACGGTTTAACCTGAGGGTCACCACGCCTCAGGTGAGGGGGGGAAGGCTCTGGATGAACTGACCAAGGCCCTCGAGTCCTTCGAAAAGAATAAAACTCCCGGAAGCGACGGCTTACCGGTCGAGGTTTATTCCGCTCTCTGGGACTTGATCGGCCAGGACCTTCTGGAGGTGTATGTCAGTATGCTTCGGGCAGGTACCATGAGTGAATCCATGAGGAAAGGCATCATCACACTCATCTACAAGCAGAAGGGGGAGAGGGAGGAAATTAGAAATTGGAGACCGATCTCACTGTTAAATGCAGACTACAAAATCTTGTCAAAGGTCATCGCCAACCGGGTCAGGTCTGCTCTGGGATCGGTGATCCACCCGGACCAAACCTGTGCTGTACCGGGCAGGAAGATCTCTGAGAGTCTTGCACTCCTCAGGGATACGATCGCCTACGTGCAGGACAGGGGGGTGGACACCTGCCTCATCAGCCTGGACCAGGAGAAAGCCTTTGACAGGATATCGCATACATATATGAGGGATGTCCTCTCCAGAATGGGCTTTGGGGAGGGAATCGGAAATTGGATCAGACTGCTCTACACCAACATTGTCAGTGCAGTCTCAATCAATGGGTGGGAATCAGATAGCTTCCCTGTAAGATCTGGAGTCAGGCAGGGATGCCCCCTCTCACCCGCCTTGTTTGTGTGTTGCATAGAGCCATTTGCCGAATCCATCAGGAAGGATGCGAGCCTGAGAGGGGTGACTATTCCTGGCAGCGGGGGCCTGCAGGTTAAGGCCTCCCTGTACATGGATGACGTCGCTGTTTTCTGCTCGGATCCGCTGTCTGTGCACAGACTCGTGTGCATCTGCGACCAGTTCGAACGGGCCTCGGGGGCCAAGGTAAACCGAGGCAAGAGCGAGGCCATGCTCTTCGGGAACTGGGCCGACCAATCCTCTATCCCCTTCACCGTCAGGACTGACCACCTGAAGGTGCTGGGTATTTGGTTCGGGGGGGCTGGGGCGTGCGCCAAGACCTGGGAGGAGCGGATCAGGAAGATGAGACAGAAACTAGGCAGATGGGGGCAACGGTCGCTCTCCATCGCGGGAATAAACCTGGTCATCAGGTGTGAGGTACTCTCAGTATTGCTATATGTGGCACAGGTCTGGCCTATCCCCAGGACCTGTGCCGCCGCAGTCACCCGGGCCATCTTCCAATTCATTTGGAGATCAAAGATGGACCGGGTCCGAAGAGACTCAATGTACAAAGACCGGTGCAATGGGGGAAAAAACACGCCCAATGCCACCCTCACCCTGATGGCCACCTTTGTGTGTGGCTGCATCAAGCTGTGCGTGGATCCCCGGTACGCAAACACCAAGTGTCACTACGTACTGAGGTTCTACCTGTCCCCGGTGTTGCGAAGGATGGGCCTGGCCTCGCTGCCGCGGAACGCTCCGAGTAGTTGGACCGTTCCGTATCACCTGTCCTTCGTGGAGAAATTTATGAGGAAAAACACCTTTGACCACAAGTCCATCAGGAAGTGGTCAGCACGTAGCGTCCTTGAGACCCTTCGGGAAAAGGAGAGGGCGGATCCTGTCGAGCGGTTCCCTGAGCAGACTGTCAAAGCCATTTGGCAGAATGCCTCATCGCCAGAACTTTCCAACAAGCACCAAGACGTGGCTTGGCTGGTGGTGAGAAGGGCTCTGCCTGTGAGATCCTTTATGCACGCCCGGACTCTCTGCCGCACCGCACGCTGCCCTCGAAGTGGCTGCGGGGGGGACGAGACTGTCACACACCTCCTTCTGGAATGTGCCTATGCAGAGGAAGTCTGGAGAGGAATGCAGTGGTGCTTGTCGAGGTTCGTCCCGAGCAGCGCCGTGACGCGGGACTCCGTGCTCTACGGCCTGTTCCCCGGGACTCACACCGAGACGAACATTAACTGCGCCTGGAGGATCATCAACTCTGTGAAGGACGCTCTCTGGGCGGTCCGAAACCTGTTGATCTTCCAGCTGAAGGAGTTGACCTCGACCGAATGTTGCAGACTGGCACATTCCAAGGTCCAAGACTACGTGTTGAGGGACGCGCTGAAGCTTGGGGCAGCTGCTGCCAAGGCGCGGTGGGGAAAGACCACCGTGTAAGATCGGCCTGCCTAAAGAAGAACAGGGGGCACATGCGGACGTTTTTTTGGGCTCTGCTGATGCCTCAGCCAAATAGATGTATATGAACAAGATTGAAAAATGCACAGATCTGTATATGACAAGGATAAATTCGAATCTGTGTTTGTAAATATGGACATATGTATGGCATGATCAAATGTACAGACCATCAAATCATTTATGAATAAAATATATTTTTGAAATAAAAAAAAAGGACCACTGTGTAACACCTGCCTGCCTAAGAAGAACAGGGGGCCCACCCAGTCATTTGGGCTCCGCAGATGCCTCAGCAGAAGAGCTGGACAGTAAGTGTACAGACTTGTTTATAGGAAAAATAAATTTCGATGTCTGTACGTAACGCAATGTAACATGTGCCCGAGAATGGCATGACCAGTTGTATAGAGATCCAAATAATTTTATGAATAAAGTATATTTTTGAAATAAAAACAAAGATAGGTTGAGAAGGAGACTCCTGCATGGTAACCTCAGCCCATGCAAGAATTGAACTGTTGGTATCACTGCATTAGAGACCAGCAGTCCTGCCAACTGAACTAAACTGACCCCCATCCCATTCCACATACTCAAAGCATTCTTTCTGCATTGTCTGGTTCCATCAAAGAGGCTCTTTGGTGTGAGCCGTAGCAATAAAAACAGCCATCCCAAGATAAACCCTTGATCCCCACTCCCTCCACTGGTTGTAAAGTTTATATTGGTCAGCACTGGTCCTTTAAAAGCAAAGCTCAGGTGATTGAAACTGTCTATCTTATTGAATTGATACATTCACATTGACTCCTTCTTTAACAGCCCTGAAATGGTAGTTGACCCATTGAGGTTAATGTGCACCTTCTTTATTGGACAGCGATTGAGTTGAAATGTTGGTTCACATTAATTTAATTCATCAATAAATTCAGTGGAGTTCACACCCAATTCACACCAGCTTACTGTCACAGAGTCTAGCTGAACATTTCTGCAATTTTCTTAACACTCAAGCTGAATTCAGAGCAGTCACTTTTTGTGTTTTCGGTTTATTCAGGAAGGTGTTGACTCCCGGTTTTAATCTGTGAAGGTCATGTAGGATCTAAGATGCTGGAAATCTCAGGAGGAGGTCGAGATGGATCATCCTTTCACCACTTCTGGCTGAAATTTGGTGCAAGTGGTTCAACTTACTCGTTTGCATTGAGGTACTGGGCTCCACCATCTCTGAGGATGAGGAACAACCTCCTCTAGGCACCATTCACAAGTGGCTGGACAAGACCACTGTGTTTAGATCTGATTCTTTCACTGTGGAACCTCTTGACTCTGTCTATCACATGCTGCTTCCAGTGTTCTGGGTGCATATAGCCGTGTACTGCAGCGTTACCAGGTTGGCATTGCTTTTCAATATGCTTGGCTCTGTTCCAGGCATGTCACCCCTGTATTCCCTATGAACCAGGATTAGTCACCATCCTAATAGTAATGGTAGTGGGGGACATATGCCAAGGCCATGAGGTATCAGATTGTGATCCAAATCTGAAGCTAATGTTGGACAACCTCATAGAGGCCCAGGTTTGAGTTGCTGATCTGTTTGCAGTCTATTCATTGAACACAGTGGCAGTGCAATGGAGCACGTACTTTGTGAAGACGAGACTTTATTTGTCCTGGGACTGTGTGGTGATAATTCCATATTGTTGTGGACAGCTGCATCTGCAAAAGATGCACTAACAAAGATAAAGTAGCCTTTTCCCTTTGGATGGTTCCCTCAGCACCTACTGTACCCAGCCTCATAGATTTGTCTAACTTCCTGATTAATCCGAAATGTCAGAATTCTTTCCTTAAACCTTGACACTTTCCACATTTGTCCCCATCTTTAACATCCTCATTAAAATGACCCTTTGATTAAATTCACAGTCATCTATCCTAATATCTCCTTTGCCTCAGTGTCACTTTTGCCTGATAACTCTTTATGGTGGAACGTTTTCCCATGTTAAAGATATTCAATAAATGACTGTCCTTGTCCAGTCATTGTGAGTGGTATTTTCATTTCCTCAGAGCAATGGCTGAGAATGTTACCTTGCAAAAACAAAGAAGGGGTGCCAGACCTTATCTAGCCCTTTATCCAGGCCGCAGTGAGATCTCGATTATCTATTGCCATACCTTCATTATTGGGTTGGCCTGTTTTCTTCTGGCCTAGCATAAGGACTGTGTCTTGTTATTTTTGTGCTTTTTAAAGTTGTTACCTGAAATAAGGAATAGCCATGTTAGAACCAGTGTTTTGAAAGGATGGCTGCATGTTTTGAAAAACACGCACCCATGGCAAGCATCATAAATTGCTGTTTGAACAAGCAGCAAGTGACATGTGTACAGTTGAACAGGAGCCAAGGGAATGTGTGAGAAATTAATTGATCTATGGACTTCTGACCAATTATTGTTGACAAAGGTCCTCCATCTGACAAAGGCCTGTACTTGGCTATCAAGTAACAGAACAGCTTAGGGCTGAACAAGGTACAGAGAAAGTCTTTGAGTTAGCTCAGAAGTAATCTCTCTGTTCTCTGCAGTCAAAACTCACTCTAAAGCTGCAGTAAACCAGTTAAAGTATTTTTTAACAGCTGCTGCAAGCTCTGGCCTTTAACTGATAAATCAAAGACCCTGTGCCTCTTGCAAACCAGTGGAAGCATTGGTAAAAGTAAAACTATGTAAAACCTTTTGGATCAGCAAAAAACAATTCAATAGGATTTGGGGAACAAAGATCTTTCTAGTTTCTCCCTTTCCTCTGTGTGTGTGTGTATGTGTGTGTGTGTTTGTGTGTGTGTTTGTGTTTGAGTTTGTGTGTGTGTTTGTGTGTGTGTTTGTGTGTGTGTTTGTGTGTGTGTGTGTGTGTGTGTGTATGTTTTTGTGTATGTTTGTGTGTGTGTGTTTGTGTGTTTGTCGTGTTTGTGTGTGTTTGTGTGTGTGTGTTTGTGTGTCGTGTTTGTGTGTGTTTGTGTGTGTGTGTTTGTGTGTCGTGTTTGTGTGTGTTTGTGTGTGTGTGTTTGTGTGCGTGTGTGTATGTTTGTGTTTGTGTGTGTGTGTTTTTGTGTATGTTTGTGTGTGTGTTTGTGTGTGTGTTTGTGTGTGTGTTTGTGTGTGTGTTTGTGTGTGTGTGTGTGTTTGTGTGTCGTGTTTGTGTGTCGTGTTTGTGTGTCGTGTTTGTGTGTGTTTGTGTGTGTGTTTGTGTGTGTGTGTTTGTGTGTGTGTGTGTATGTTTTTGTGTATGTTTGTGTGTGTGTGTGTTTGTGTGTGTGTCGTGTTTGTGTGTGTGTTTGTGTATGTTTGTGTGTGTGTGTGTTTGTGTGTGTGTGTTTGTGTGTGTCGGGTTTGTGTGTGTTTGTGTGTGTGTGTTTGTGTGTGTGTGTTTGTGTGTGTGTCGTGTGTGTGTCGTGTTTGTGTGTGTTTGTGTGTGTGTGTGTCATGTTTGTGTGTGTGTCGTGTTTGTGTGTGTGTGTTTGTGTGTGTGTGTGTCGTGTTTGTGTGTGTTTGTGTGTGTGTGTCGTGTTTGTGTGTGTGTGTGTTTGTGTGTGTGTGTTTGTGTGCGTGTGCGTTTGTTTGTGTGTGTGTGTGTTTAAAAGAGGGAATACATAAGAACATTAGAGTTTTAATTTGTAATCTTATATGCCAAAGGTTTATAGCTGTTTTCCTGAAGCTAGAGTCTAATTAGTTGTAATAAATAGTCATTCCTGTTAGCTACAGTTTGTGTTGAGAATGTGGTGCTGGAAAAGCACAGCAGGTCAGGCAGCATCTGAGGAGCAGGAGAGTTGATGTTTCAGGCATAAGCCCTTTATCATGGGGGCCAGGGGGCTGAGAGATAAATGGGAGGGGGGGGGGGCTGTGGGAAAGGTAGCTGGGAATGTGATGGGTAGATGAAGGTGGGGGTGGAAGTAATGTGATAGCTGGTTGAAGGACCAGTTTCCTCATTTCCCCTCCTCCCATCTTATCCCAGTTTCAACCTTCCAGCTCAGCACTGCCCTCATGACCTGTCCTACCTGTCCATTTTCCTTCGCACCTGTCCACCCCACCCTCCCTTTGGACCTATCACCATCATCCCCACCTCCATCCACCTATTGCACTCTCAGCTAACTTCCCCCCAGCCTCACCCCCTCCCATTTATTTCTCAACCCCCGAGGCTCCAAGCCTCATTCCT
Organism: Chiloscyllium punctatum; assembly: GCF_047496795.1. Classification (NCBI taxonomy): domain Eukaryota; kingdom Metazoa; phylum Chordata; class Chondrichthyes; order Orectolobiformes; family Hemiscylliidae; genus Chiloscyllium; species Chiloscyllium punctatum. The sequence continues at coordinate 92,891,994 of NC_092755.1, read as the reverse complement.
GATGAAAGGTTTTTGCCCAAAATGATGATTCTCCTGCTCCTCAGATGCCGCCTAACCTGCTTTTTCAGCACCACACTCTCTACTCTGAACTCCAGCATCTGCAGTGCTCATTTTCTCCAAGTCCAGTTTGTGGTTTATATCAACCCGGGAGAGACAATCAGGTAAATTGTGGAATTTTGTGTACTTCATTTAAAATCTTTAACTTTTATGATGACTTCAGGAATAGCAGGAGCTTGATTTCCATCACACTGCCTGTGTGAATCATGACATGTGGAGCCATTACTCTGAGCTCACCATAGGATCCCTATATGTTGAAGCAGGCCATTCAGCCAAACCAAAGAGCATCCCATCCACATCCAACCCCTTACCCTATCACCCAACATTTCCCATAGCTAGCCTGCACATCCCTGGACACTATAGCCAATTCAGTCTGGCCAATTCATCTGACCTGCACATCTTTGGACTGTGGGAGGAAATCCACACAGACACAGGGAGAATGTGCACACTCCACACAGAAGTCACCCCAGGGTGTAATTGAACCTGGGTCCCTGGCACAATGATGCAGCAGTGCTAACCATTGAACCACCATATCACCCCATGTCCACTTTCCTTTTCCTACAACATCATTGATATTTCCACGGCTCTGAGGTCCAGTGTGACAACCCTTGTTACATGTTACTTTAACAAGCAATTACAATTAATTAGCATCAGTTGGCATAAGTAGGGAAGATGTGTTGGTTAGGCTAGAGGTTATTAAGGTGGACAAATCCCTAGGACCAGATGGGATCTATCCCAGGTTGCTGAGGGAGGTGAGAGAGGAAATAGCTGGGGCCCTGACAGATATCTTTGTGGTATCCTTAAATACAGGTGAGGTGCCAGAGGACTGGAGGGTTGCTCATGTTGTCCCCCGTACAAGAAGGGTAGTAGGGATATTCCAGGTTACTACAGACTAGTGATGTCGGTAGTGGGAAAGTTGCTGGAGAATGTACTGAGGGATAGGATCTATTTATATTTAGAAAAGAATGGGCTTATCAGTGATAGGCAACATGGTTTTGTGCGGGGGAGATCGTGCCTTACCAACTTAATAGAGTTCTTCGAGGAAGTGACCAAGTTAATAGATGAAGGAAGGGCTGATGATAGACTTTAGTAAGGCATTTGATAAGGTTCCCCATGGTCGACTAATGGAGAAAGTGAAGTCACATGCTGTGCAGGGTGTTCTAGCTAGGTGGATAAAAAACTAGTTGAGCAACAGGAGACAGAGTAGTAGTTGAAGGGAGTTTCTCGAAATGGAGTAAGTAATCTAATCTGATTATCCCAAATGCACGTAAATCCTGTCCCTCTGAATCACCTCCAACAACTCGCCTGCAACTAACATCAGGCTTACTGGATTATAGCTCCCTGGTTTTTCCTTACAGCCTTTCTTAAATAATGGCACCACTTAGTCAACCTACAGTCTTCTGGCACCTCACCTGTGGCTGATATACAAGTATCTCAGCAAGGGGCCCAGCAATCTCTTCTCTAGCTTCCCACAAAGGTCTGGGATACACCTGATCAGGTCCTGGGGATTTATCTACATTTATGTTTTTTAAGACACCCAGTATGTCCTGGTCTGTAATATGAACACTTTTTTCAAGACAAAACTAATTGATTCCCCAACTTCCTTAGCTGCAAAGTCCTTTTCCACAGTAAATACGGACGCAAAATATTCCTTTATTATCTCACCCATCTGCGCGATTCCATGTATAGTCGGCTTTGTTCATCTTTAACCCTATATGCCAAAGCTTCCTCAAGTCCCCTTTTTGCCTTCCTGATTTCCCTGTTAAGTATGCTCCAACTGCCCTTATATCCTCAAGGGATTCACTTATTCCCAACTGTCTATACCTGACATATGCCTTCTTCTTTTTCTTGACCAGAGTCTCAGTTTCTCTAGTCATCCAGCATTTCCTACACCCACTAGCCTTGTATCTGTTCATTCACTTAACCTGGATTAAATGATGTGGGTGATGATGGTATGTGCGGCAGAATTGCGTGGGAAATCTGGCAATGCCATCACAGTTTGAGAATGAGTTGCTGCATCTTTTAAGCAAGTTCTGGGTGTTGAGGTGGGACTTTGGTGAGAGAGTGATGAGTTGCCTCTGATCATGTTTTCTGGATTCTTGCAAGGGAGAGGGAGAGCAGCCCCAAGTCGTGGTCCACATAGGCACTATCGACATTGGTAGGAAGAGAGATGGGGATTTGAGGCAGAAATTCAGGGAGATAGGGTGGAAGCTTAGAGCTAGGACAAACAGAGTTGTTATCTCTGGTTTGTTGCCCATGCCACGTGCTAGCAAGGTGAGGAATAGAGAGAGAGAGAGAGAGAGGAGTTGAACACGTGGCTGCAGGGAAGGTGCAGGAAGGAGGGTGTTGGATTCCTGAATAATTGGGGCTCTTTCTGGGTTAGGGGGACCATTACAAACAGAATGGTCTTCACCTGAACCAGAGGGGTACCAATATCCTGGGGGGGAGATTTGCTAATGCACTTCAGGTGGGTTTAAACTAATTCAGCAGGAATTGGGAACCTAAATCGTAGTCCAAATATAGGGGAGGTTGAGAATAGGGTGGCCTGTAATAAGGTTTCACAGTCACAAGAGGGTGCCAGCAAGCAAGGAATTGGTTTGAAGTGTGTCTATTACAATGCCATGAGCATCCGAATAAGGTGGGTGAACTTGCAGCATGGGTTAGTACCTGGGATTTTGATGTGGCCATTTCAGAGACATGGGTAAAGCAGGGACAGGAATGGTTGTTGCAGGTTCAGGGATTTAGATGTTTCAGTAAGAACAGAGAAAATGGTAAAAGAGGTGGGGGTATGACATTGTTAGTCAAGGACAGTATTACAGCTGCAGAAAGGATGTTTGAGAACTTGTCAACTGAGGTAAGATGGGTTGAGATTAGAAACAGGAAAGGAGAGGTTACCCTGTTGGGAGTTTTCTACAGGCCTCCAGATAGTTCCAGAGGTTTAGAGGAAAGGATAGCAAAGATGTTTTTTGATAGGAGTGAGAGTGGCAGGGTAGTTGTTATGGGGAACTTCAACTTCTCAAATATTGACTGGGAATCCTGTAGTTCAAGTACTTTAAATGGTTAGTTTTTGTCCATAGTGTGCAGGAGGGTTTTCTGACACAGTATGTAGAGAGGCCAACAAGGGGCGAGGCCATGTTTGGTACTGGGTAATGAACCCGGCCAGGTGTTAACCTTAGAGGTAGGTGAGCACTTTATGATAGTGACCCCAATTTGGTTATGTTTACTTTAGCAATGGAAAGGGATAGGTATACCAGAGGGCAAGAGTTACAGGCTGGGGGAGAGGCAATTACGATGCAATTTGACAAGATTTAGGATACATATGATGGGGAAGGAAACTGCAGGGAATGGACACAATAGAAATGTGGAGTTTATTCAAGGAATTGCTACTGTGTGTCCTTGATAAGTATGTACCTGTCAGACAGGGAGGAATTTGTCGAACGTAGGAGCTGTGGTTTACTAAGGAAGTTAAATCTCTTGTCAAGAGGAAGAAGAAAGCTTATGTTAGGATGAGATGTGAAGGCTCAGTTAGGGTGATTGAGAGTTACAAAGTAGCCAGGAAAGACAGAAAGAGAGAGCTAAGACGAGCGAGGAGGGGACATGAGAAGTTGTTGGCAGAAAGGATCAGGGAAAACCTTAAAGCTTTCTATAAGTATATAAGGGATAAAAGAATGATTAGAGTAAGATTAGGGCCAGTCAAGGACAGTAGTGGGAAGTTAGGTGTGGAATCAGAGGAGATGGGAAAGTGCTAAATGAATAATCAGTCTTCATACTGGAAGAAGACAATGTTGTCAAGGATTACACTGAGAAACAGGCTACTAGAGAAGATGGGATTGAGGTTCACATGGAGGAGGTGTTAGAAATTCTGGAAAGTGTAAAAATAGAAAAATCCCCTGGCTGGATGGGATTTTACCAAGGATTCTCTAGGCAGCTAGGAAGTAGATTGCTGAGCCTTTGGCTTTGATCTTTATGTTGTCATTGTCTGCAGGAATAGTGCCGGAAGACTGGAGGATAGCAAATGCTGTCCCCTTGTTCATAAAGAAGAGGAGAGAAAACCCTGGCAATTATAGACCAGTGAGTCTTACTTCGATTGAGTAAAGTGCTGGAAAATATTATAATGTTCCAGGATACAAATGCTACAGGAAGGATAGAAAGAGAGGCAAGAGAGGAGGGGGAGGAGGAGTAGCATTTTTGATAAGGGATAGCACTGCAGCTGTACTGAGGGAGGATATTCCCAGAAATACATCCAGGGACGTTATTTGGGTGGAACTGAGAAATAAGAAAGGATGATCACCTTATTGGGTTTGTATTATAGATCCCCCCAATAGTCAGAGGGAAATTGAGAAACAAACTTGTAAGGAGATCTCAGCTATCTGTAAGAATAATAGGGTGGTTATAGTAGGGGATTTTAACTCTCCAAACATCGACTGGGACTGCCATAGTGTTAAAGGTTTAGATGGAGAGGAATTTCTTAAGTGTGTACAAGACAATTTTCTGATTCAGTATGTGGATGTACCTACTAGAGAAGGTGCAAAACTTGACTTACTCTTGGGAAATAAGGCAGGGCAGGTGACTGAGGTGTCAGTGGGGGAGCACTTTGGGGCCAGCGACCATAATTCTACTCGTTTTAAAATAGTGATGGAAAAGGATAGATCAGATCTAAAAGTTGAAGTCCTAAGTTGGAGAAAGGCCAATTTTGATGGTATTAGGCAAGAACTTTCGAGAGCTGATTGGAGGCAGATGTTCGCAGGTAAAGGGACGGCTGGAAAATGGGAAGCCTTCAGAAATGAGATAACGAGAATCCAGAGAAAGTATATTCCTGTCAGGGTGAAAGGGAAGGCTGGTAGGTATAGGGAATGCTGGATGACTAAAGAAATTGAGGGTTTGGTTAAGAAAAAGAAGGAAGCATATGTCAGGTATAGACAGGATAGATCGTGTGAATCCTTAGAAGAGTATAAAGAAAGTAGGAGTATACTTAAGAGCGAAATCAGGAGGGCAAAACGGGGACATGAGATAGCATTGCCAAATAGAATTAAGGAGAATCCAAAGGATTTTTACAAATATATTAATACAAATGCATTAAGGACAAAAGGGTAACTGGGGAGAGAATAGGTCCCCTCAAAGATCAGCAAGGCGGCCTTTGTGTGGAGCCACAGAAAATGGGGGAGATATGAAATGAATATTTTGCATCAGTATTTACTGTGGAAAAGGATATGGAAGATATAGAATGTAGGGAAATAGATGGTGACATCTTGCAAAATGTCCAGATTACAGAGGAGGAAGTGCTGGATGTATTGAAATGGTTAAAAGTGGATAAATCCCCAGGACCTGATCAGGTGTACCCGAGAACTCTGTGGGAAGCTAGAGAAGTGATTGCTGGGCCTCTTGCTGAGATATTTGTATCATCGATAGTCACAGGTGAGGTGCCAGAAGACTGGAGGTTGGCAAACGTGGTGCCACTGTTTAAGAAGGGTGGTAAGGACAAGCCAGGGAACTATAGACCAGTGAGCCTGACCTCAGTGGTGGGCAAGTTGTTGGAGAGAATCCTGAGGGACAGGATGTACATTTATTTGGAAAGGCAAGGACTGATTAGGGATAGTCAACATGGCTTTGTGCGTGGGAAATCATGTCTCACAAACTTGATTGAGGTTTTCTGAAGAAGTAACAAAGAAGATTGATGAGGACAGAGCAGTAGATGGAATCGATATGGACTTCAGTAAGGCATTCAACAAGAGTCCCCATGGGAGACTAATTAGCAAGGTTAGATCTCATGGAATACAGGGAGAACTAGCCATTTGGATACAGAACTGGCTCAAAGATAGAAGACTTTGGTGGTGGAGGGATGTTTTTCAGACTGGAGGCCTGTGACCAGTGGAGTGCCACAAGGATCGGTGCTGGGCCCTCTACTTTTTGTCATTTACATAAATGATTTGGATGCAAGCATAAGAGGTACAGTTAGTAAGTTTGCAGATGACACCAAAATTGGAGGTGTAGTGGACAGCGAAGAGGGTTGTCTCAGATTACAACAGGATCTGGACCAGATGGGCCAATGGGCTGAGAAGTGGCAGATGGAGTTTAATTCAGATAAATGCGAGGTGCTGCATTTTGGGAAAGCAAATCTTAACAGGACTTATACACTTAATGGTAAGGTCCTAGGGAGTGTTGCTGAACAAAGAGATCTTGGAGTGCAGGTTCATAGCTCCTTGAAAGTAGAGTCGCAGGTAGATAGGGTAGTGAAGGTGGTGTTTGGTAAGCTTTCCTTCTTTATTGGTCAGAGTATTGAGTACAGGAGTTGGAAGGTCATGTTGTGGCTGTACAGGACATTGGTTAGGCCACTGTTGGAATATTACATGCAATTCTGGTCTCCTTCCTATCGGAAAGATGTTGTGAAACTTGAAAGGGTTCAGAAAAGATTTACAAGGATGTTACCAGGGTTGGAGGATCTGAGCTATAGGTAGAGGCTGTACAGGCTGGGGCTGTTTTCCCTGGAGCGTCGGAGGCTGAGGGGTGACCTTATAGAGGTTTACAAAATTATGAGGGGCATGGATAGGACAAATAGGCAAACTCTTTTACCTGGGGTCGGGGAGTCCAGAACTAGAGGGCATAGGTTTAGGGTGAGAGGGGAAAGATATAAAAGAGACCTAAGTGGCAACATTTTCATGCAGAGGGTGGTACATGTGTGGAATGAGCTGCCAGAGGATGTGGTGGAGGCTGGTACAATTGCAACATTTAAGAGGCATTTGGATGGGTATATGAATAGGAAGGGTTTGGAGGGATATGGGCCAGGTGCTGGCAGGTGGCACTAGATTGGGTTGGGATATCTGGTTGGCATGGACGGGTTGGACCGAAGGGTCTGTTTCAATGCTGTACATCTCTATTACTCTATGACTGTATACGAGATAAGATGTATAATCATCTCGATAGGAATAAGTTGATTAGGGATAGTCAACACTGCTTTGTGAAAGGTAGGTCGTACCACACAAACCTTATTGAGTTCTTTGAGAAGGTGACCAAACACATGGATGAGGGTAAAGCCGTTAATGTGTATATGGATTTCAGTCGGGGTTTAATAAAGTTCCCTATGGTAGGCTACTGTAGAAAATACAAAGGCATGGGATTGAGGGCGATTTAGTGGTTTGGATCAGAAATTGGCTAGCTGAGAGAAGACAGAGGATGGTGGTTGATGGGAAATGTTCATCCTGGAGTTCAGTTACAAGTGGTGTACCACAAGGATCTGTTTTGGGTATGGTTGAAGGTGTAGAAGGATGGGTTAGTAAATTTGCGGACAACACTAAGGTCAGTGGAGTTGTGGATACTACCAAAGGATGTTGTAAGTTACAGAGGGACATGGATAAGCTGCAGAACTGGGTTGAGAGGTGGCAAATGGAATTCAATGCAGAAAAGTGTAAGGTGATTCACTTTGGAAAGAGTGAATGTAGAGTACTGAGCTAATGGTAAGATTCTTGGTAGTGTAGCTGAGCAGAGAGATCTCAGTGTCCATGTAC
>NC_092755.1:92739435-92879435 GCF_047496795.1 Chiloscyllium punctatum | reverse complement strand
GGGGAAACGGAGAGGGGAAGACATGGGGGGAATGGAGAGGGGGGAGACAGAGAGGGGGAAATGGAGACGGAGAGGGCAAAACGGAGAGGGGGAAACGGAGAGGGGGAAACTGAGAGGGGGAAACTGAGAGGGGGAAACTGAGAGGGGGAAACTGAGAGGGGGAAACGGAGAGGGAGAGACATGAAGGGGGTAAACGGAGAGGGGGTAAACGAAGAGGGGGAAACAGAGAAGGGGAAATGGAGACGGAGAGGGGGAAACAGAGAGGGGGGGAAACGGAGAAGGGGAAACAGAGAAGGGGAACATCAAAGGGAGGGACTAATAGCAAGACTTTCTTGATAAAAGGGGGCTGTGGTGAGATTTCCTTGTATCCTTTTCATTGATTCTAACTCAGCCTCAGAGAATGTGTATGTGTGTGTATGTGAGTGCATATATACTCTCTCACACTCACAACCCCTCAACCCAGACAGACAGACAGACACACACACACATATACACACACACAAACACAGACACACAGACCCACATGCACACATACACATGTATGTTTGTGGGGTGAATTTGTACTTGCAGAGTTGCATCATTGTACTTTGCTCAAAAGCTACATGAATTCATGTAAAGCTGTTATCTCACTTTTTAGATTTGAAACAATCTAAACATTATAGCATAGACAGAACACAGGGGTCTAACACCTTCAACATATTGTCTGGCTATCACCAATTGTTACAGTTAACCTGAGAATGCAACATTTTAAAAAAGGTTTTGTGATTTACACATGAAAGAAGTGAAACTATCATGGTATTCGAACAGATGAAAGACTCAACAGACAATCCAGGTATTTTTCAATGTATAATTTCAGTTACATCACACTGTAAACTTTTGCTATAAATTCTGTGCCTTACAATTGGGTCCTCCACAACCACCTGATGAAGGAACGATGCTCTGAAAGCTAATGCTTCCAATTAAGACTATAACCTGGTGTGTGATTTTTAACTTTGTACACCCCAGTCCGACACCGGCATCTCTTTTGGGAGCCATGACAGTCTCATGCTATGGAATCGAATTATACTGGACTCGCACTGAAGTTTGGAAACATAGTCACTGTCACAACTTGGGAAATTCATCAGCTCAATAACACACAGCAAAATTCTACACAGCAAGGAGACATTCACAGGGACTTTGGATTTTAGCAATGATGATGAAGTGATAAAGCGGGAGATATCCCTTGCCTGTCAGAATTTTGGCCCAGGATATTTGATGTGCAGCTGAGGGAATAGATCTGTGAGGGGAAGGGTACTGAATGTCCATCTCAGCAACTCTGACACATCAGCACCCACTCTGTGCTGTCCTGATGTGTCTGCGTGGACTTTGTAATCGCATCTGGAGTTGGATTAGAACCGACCACTTTCTGACAAGAGAGTAGGTGAGGCTGTGAACACCAAGTCACAGCAGAAACTGGATATCAGCACCTAATGCTGAGAATTGGGACTGCAATCTGATTTCCCAGAGGCAGTCAGGCCAGAAGTGTCCCCTGTACAGCTGAGGTTCACCAAATCAAGTTCCCACAAATAGCAATGTGATAGTTAACTGGACAATGTAGTAAATTTTTGGGACATTGATTGAAGGATTAATTGGCTAGGATCACTCACTGCTTCTCTTCAAAAAAGTGCCGGGGATCTACGTCTACCTAAGGCAGCTGCAGAGACTCATCGTAACAGCTCATCTAAAAGGAAACATCCCACAAAGTGCAACACTCCCCCGAGTGCTCAAGCAGGCTTCAACACACAACCCTAATGATGTGGATATTCTCAATTAAACTACAGCTGACTTTCTTCTTCACATCCAAATAAGAAGATTCCATTGTGCACAACTGTAAATAATCACATCATCATCCTGACCTTTGTGGTGATTGGTCACTTTTGATGTTACTTGTGAGTCTGTCAGTTCTCCAATGTAGCCATAAGAGGGCGACATTGTAAAGCAGCACTAAGATGATCATGTGGATGAGAAATATTGTTCTTGCTCAGTGGTGTACCAGCATGCACTACCACCTGATCACTCTCTCTGCAAATGGCATACAATAAGTCTGTGAGATGGAGGAGGCGGAGCAGCCTCTGGGAACAAGGTGGAACTGGAAGCAGCTCCATGTGACAATGAAGTTCATACTTGGAAATAGATGATTTGGGTTGATGAATTGACAATTCAAAGTGCCAATTTTTCTGTTCCTTTTTTAAGGGCTAAAAACACCATTTACCATTTCCATTGTGAATGGTCAAATAAGAAGAAAGAGCAGTGAACTAGTTTGAAGAGATTTTACAAAAGTGGACTCAATAACCAGCAGAGGGTGGGGAAACTACATAGTGTAAGAATCAGGATTGAGGGATGAATGTTGGCTGGGACATTGGGAGGATGTCTTCTCTTTCTTTTAAGCTGTGCCATTTGCAGCATTGAAGGTGGGACATGAGACCTGAAAGTGACACTTTACCTAAAGAAGGGCTCCTCCAACCATGTGGCACTCTCCAAGACATGCACTGGGGTGAGAGGCCTTAGGAAAAGGTGGTGTCAACCTGGGGCCTGGATATGGAGACCCTAACCTACAGTGAAAGGAGTGGATTGCAACCGAATGAAGCAACTGAGAAACAATTGAATGAGTTGGAAATTAAAAGATTAAGGGGCTTATTGTAGTGCAAGAGTGGAAACAGGGTGTCAGTAAGAATTGTGCAATTTTGGGCCTACTTACAATAATTGCCTTGGGCTACTAAAACTGAGACTAACAAGTTTCAAGTTCAAGTGTTGATTCAGAGTGATTTTTGTGGAGCAGAGGATGTGAGCTCCCGTTCCCCTGAGAGTGCCTGTTGCACAATGTTAAGATGGTTTAGGGACCAAGGAAGGAGTCACAGGTTTTCAGACAAAGCACTGACGTCCATCATGTCCTTACCTACAGGGATATTGCAACCCACTCCTCACTCCTGTACCTCTCTATGGCAACTGGAGCTGCTCTGTCTAGTTTCAAGTCTTCTTCCCACCATCCATTCCTTCCCAGATTCAAGGAGCCCTCAGTTTCCGAACACACAACATTCCCTTTCTCCCAGTAACTGCAATAAGGTTTACCATTAACCAAAACCTGAACTGGACTAGCTACATAAACACAGGGGCTACAAGAGCAGGTCAGAAACTAGGAATCTTGCAGAAAGTGCATTCCCCAAAGGCCTGTCCATCATCTACAAGGCACAAGTCAGGGGTGTGATGGGAAACTCCCCACTTGCCTGGATGGGTACAGCTCCAACAACACTCAAAAAGCTTGACACCATCTAGGACAAACAGCTGGTTGACTGGCACCACATCCACTAGAAATATTCATACTGTCCACCGCTGACACACACTGGCACCAAATGCAAGATGCACTAGAGTGACTCATCAAGACTCCAACAATGTCTTCCAAACCCATGACCATTTCTATCTAGAAGGACAAGGACAGCAGATAAATGGGAAAACCATCATCTGCAAGTTCCCCTCCAAGCCACTCACCATCCTGACTTGGAAATAAATCACCGTTCCTTCACTGTCGCGGAGTCAAAATCTTGGAATTCCCTCGTAATGGTATTGTAGGTGCCCCTACAGGATGTGGTCTGCAGTGTTTTCTCAAGGGCAGTTAGGGGTACAGTGCAGCAAACCTCACATCCCAGGAATTAATTTTTAAAAATTATTCTCTATAGGTGAGAATTTCCAAAATTATTTTGTTATATTTTTAAAAATGTTAAATCTTGGAAGGCTGTCAGTGAGAGAAGGGGCATTGATGGGGGGGGGAGGGGTTGTAGCAGCTGTTTCAAAAAATTCCAATAAGTTTTATTAGTGCTGTCTGAGCCTTGTGCTGCAGGTGAACAGTGAAGGGTGGGTATGCTTTCAAGAATAGGAACGGTTTGGAGGGATAGGGGCCAAATGCTGGCAAATGAGATGAATAAGTCTAAGATATCTAGTCAGCCTGAACAAGTTGGACTGAAGGGTCTGCTCCTGTACTCGATAACTCTCACTCTATGACAAAATGCTGTGTAGCCTCATTAATAATGCAAACAGGCAAGTCAACATCCAATCAGCCTCTCAACAACCTTTCCTTTGGGAGGTCAGGATGGATAATGGGTGCTCGTGTTGTGGTCCTTACCTTCTGAGGCAGCACATCCAGGTTCAAGTCCTACCTAACCATGAGATGTGCTTTAACCTGTCCAATTAAGATTGATTAAAAAGGGCAAATTTGTTGCTTGGTTCTGGACAAAATTGAGCTTAAACATCCATAATTTTACAAAGGCTGAAGGCCTCTGTCCTGTAGCAACTATCAACATGATCCCTGTCCTGGACCAGGTAGCGAGGCTCAACCTAATGGCAGCTTGGGGTAGCTGGGCATCTGAAAAACACACACACCTCCCATTAGCCAGGTATCTGCTACCAGGCTGCCTCAGAGTCTGTGTTCTTCATCAGGTTCAAATCTGGCAAGAACTGCTCAGATCACGAATGTGGTAATTTGGAGATGAAACCATCAGGAGAAATGAGGGAGAATTATTTTCTCTGCTTCATGTCTATGCGAAGATACTGGAGCAATCAGGATAGTTTTTACAGTATAGAAAAAAAGTTCAATATTTGGAACTGTTTTGTTGGAGTAAATAGGCAGAAAAGTTCTCCACTGACAAGTAGGCTCAAAGCTAAAATAATTGGCAGAAGAATCCAAGGTGAGACAGGGCAAATTTTCTTTATGGAACAGCTTGTTATGGTGAGGGCTGTTCTGCTTGAAAAGGAGGTGGAAGCAGTTTCAGTGGGAATATTCCAAACAGAATTGGATAAGTATTTGAAGGGGAAATATGTTGCAGACCAATCAGGAAAGAGCAGCCGAGGGGGGACTAATGTGACAGATCTCTCAAAGAGCTGTCACAGGCACAGTGGGCAGAATGGCCACCTCTTGTGTTGACTGATTCTATGATTGACACCCACATTCCTGGAACATCATCATATTCTCAAGTAAACCAATTTATCGAAGTGATGACAAAATGGTAACCCAGGGCTGAAAATCTACCAAGAAGTAATTATAGAATCCCTACCAATGTAGAAGCAGGTCACTCAGCCCATCAAATCCACACCACCCCTCCAAAGGGTCTCCCAGCCAGATACACCTTTTCCTCTATTCCTGTAACCCTGTGTTTCCCATGGCCAATCCACCTAGCCTGCATACCTTTGGTCTGTAGATGGAAACCCATGCAGACATGGAGAGAATGTGCAAAGTGCACACAGACAGTCATTTCTATTTTTGACTGGCTCATCATCATTTCCCTTTAACAACTTTGAGATTAAATTAAGAATAAAATATCAACTAATACAGGAAATGTTATTGTGCAAATCTAACCACAAAACACAGGCAAACAGCTCTCACCTTTGCATTTCAGACACTTTTTTTGTCATGCATGTCCTAAAAGATATCAGAAAACATTGAAAAAGACGCATCAAATCCACTTGTCATACAGACTGTGTACATTGCTCCCTCATATAGAGCCTTCTACAGCCATTCATCAAGTGCAAAGCACTGCACCTGAACCCCATTATCCCCAATAGCCATCAGGCTGAAACCTGTTTTACATGGAACATTCAGTCTGTTAGATCATCTCCACTCTTCACCTCTGCCTCCTACCTTCTACTCAGCCAGAACTGGAGAAACTCAATGAACTTACTGAGTCTTCCATAACAATTTATACCGACTGTCCACTGCTCTGCCTATTGCTGCGCCATTATCACTCTCCTCACAAAGACTTAGTGCATTCTTTCCAACAGCCAGTTCCTTGTCCACATGGAGGTTCTCTCTTCAAACCCATTGCTTTGTCTCAATAGCAGCCTATAGTGCGGAGCATTAATCATTGGTGCTTCACCCAGTGATTCAGCTCATCCAGCTCAGATTGAACAGAAATCAAACCTCTCCCTTCCCTATTGGCCTTACTTTAAGTGATTGTGAATATTTTAAAAATCCCCTTGTAACATGTTTCAACATCTCTTAAGATCAGGCTCAATGGTTGGTCAACATGAGTCAAGCTCTCTTGTTCCTTATTCCAAATATACTTGAGTAAAGCAAACATCTGCCAGTGTATTGTCAGAAATGAACATTTGTTGGTCATTGCCAATTGTCTTTGAGAAGGTGGGGTGAGCTTCATTCTTGAACTGTTACAATCTATGTGCTGTAGTTAGACCAACAATGCTGTTTGGGAGGGAGTTCCAGGATTTGGACCCAGTGACAGTGAAAGAATGGTGACATATTTCCAAGTTGGGATGCTTTGTGACTCGGAGAGGAATGTGCAGGTGGGAGGTGTTCACCGGCATCTGCTGCCCTTGTCCTTAGGTGGATAAAGGTTCCAGGTTTGGAAGGTGCTGTCAGAAGAAAGGGGAACAGGTAAAGTTAACATCAACCATGTGGTGGAGAGGAGACAGCATCGAAGTAATGAATGTGACAATTCACTCATGCATTTTTCAAATGAGTTAAAGTGAACTGTTAAAATAAGGCACAGCCTTGGGTTTGAGTATTATTTCCAAATTGCATTGGAACTACGTCAACCAAGTTTACAAAATTACACAATAGCTTTTGACAAACAGAAACATCTTTAACAAGACAAACATGGGTGGAAGGTTAAATTTATTGAGAAATGGCTGAGGATTCCACTTTGTCCACTGTCATACAGTTTGCTGATTAAAAAGCTAAAGGAAAATGTAAACGTTTACAGTACAGTTGGAACTTGTAAAACTACCGGAAGCCTCTCTGCTCTGTGGTGATGTCAGACGACACAGTGCAGTTCACACAAACCTTCGGTTTTAAATGTATTCTTCAGTGGAACAAAAAATGTGTTTGATCATCAGCCTCTTCCTCACCCAGCTAAGTATTATGGAAAAAGTGCTAAAAGCCCCACTTTGAAATTGTACACATCCAGCTACACAGACACTTCCTGGATGCTGCCACAGGCTCCTCTTATATTGAGGAAATTCTCTTACTTCTTATTTCTATATTTATCTTCTTAGTTAATCTGCACTGAAGGAAGGCCACTTGGTCTGTCTTATCCTGTGATGGCTTTTTGAAAGAACTGTCTGATGTTGTACGTGCACTTCCAATACTAATACAATGTTATCTCACTGAGCCTTCAAACTCTGCTGGTGCCAATGTTAGAGGGCATTGATGGGCAGCATGGCACATTTGAGGCAACGCTCTTTAAAGATGGTTATTCTTGTGGAGAAGAAAGTAACTATTGCATTCCCTTCCTGATGGTCCTCAATAACCCCATCCAATCTAAAACTATTTATCCAGTCAGCTGTAGAAGGAGGCCATTTGTTCCAACCCTTCATTAGTACAATCCAAAACTAATTGTAACCCTTACTCTAACCCTAGTCCTGTATCTTACTTTGAGTAAAATATTCTTGCTCTCAATTAATTACTTCATTTAACTACATCCTTTAGCAGAAGATAAACCATCTGTTCCATTCTCTGATTACTCTTGGTATTTATTTTTAATCAATGACCAGTGCCTTTACAACTAGAGTTCTTCTCTTTTCACCTTACAAAAAAGCCTTCTTGATTCTAGCCACTATGAAATTAGTGACCAAGTGTCATTTAGCAACGCAACACCGAATTACTAGGATGCTGCCCTCAGCCGTGGTGCTAAGAATCAACCGTGTGGATGCTGTCCTCAGCCGTGGTGCTAAGAACCAACCGTGTGGATGCTGCCCTCAGCCGTGGTGCTAAGAACCAACCGTGTGGATGCTGCCCTCAGCCGTGGTGCTAAGAACCAACCGTGTGGATGCTGCCCTCAGCCGTGGTGCTAAGAACCAACCGTGTGGATGCTGCCCTCAGCCGTGGTGCTAAGAACCAACCGTGTGGATGCTGCCCTCAGCCGTGGTGCTAAGAACCAACCGTGTGGATGCTGCCCTCAGCCGTGGTGCTAAGAACCAACCGCGTGGATGCTGCCCTCAGCCGTGGTGCTAAGAACCAACCGCGTGGATGCTGCCCTCAGCCGTGGTGCTAAGAACCAACCGCGTGGATGCTGCCCTCAGCCGTGGTGCTAAGAACCAACCGCGTGGATGCTGCCCTCAGCCGTGGTGCTAAGAACCAACGGCGTGGATGCTGCCCTCAGCCGTGGTGCTAAGAACCAGCCGTGTGGATGCTGCCCTCAGCCGTGGTGCTAAGAACCAACCGTGTGGATGACTGGCTTGTATAATTTTGCACCAGAAACACATCATGCGTTTGATGTTAGCTCTGAAGTTTGGCAGGTTCCTTCAGGCAGATGTTAGGACCTAATTTCCAATTATACCACTTTGTTTTTTGACCTTATAATTTTTCAGCATCCAACTAGCTTACCCTTCAAAGTGCAGCACACAAAGCAAGTCGATATTTCTATTTTAATAAGTGTATATACAAAGTCTTAAAAATGTATTGTCTTTCATGTAGCGACATAAGCACACCACTCTTTATAGACATCAGTGGATGGAGTCAGGACCCAGCTTATGGCTATAGCTTTACAAACAGTGGAGGAATCTCTGTAGATCTGAAGGGTTCAAATATGCGATGAAGAGCAGCCTTCAATCATGGAACATCCTCAGAGACACTTGCTCATTAACCAAAGCAAGAGACTCAATTCACCAGCTTACAATCGATCCAAACGTTGTTACTTCATCAGTTAGAGACCAGGAGGAGAGGCTTGATTCTGAAGCTTAATGGAAAGGTCTAGTGTTCAGTCACAAAGCTATGGAGGGTAAGGTCATCATCATCGCTGTCACTATTCTGACCAATTGTGGTCTCTCTGAGATTTCGAAGTCGTTTTGCCTTCATTTGTCTCCGCAGTTTTCTTTCATCTTCGGGCAAAAGAGCAGAAATGCAGATCAGCTCAGTGCCGTTTGACTGGTTGACCCTATAGTTCTGTCTTTGACTTGAAAGCTTAGTACACAGGACCACAGTGCATATGACAAAGACAGTGCAGACCCCTGCTAGAATAGCAATGGCTATGAGGCACTGAGCAACAAGGCTAATTTTTTTACGTGTAACCTGAGGAATTGTAAGCCTGTTGTTACTTCTGGTGGTTGTCTTGATGATTTTGCTAACAAAGGGAATGGTTGGTTTCAAAGAGATTGATTCATTAGCTTTCTTTGTAGTTGTCACAAATGGAGAAGCTGTGGTCACCGGATAGGGGCTCATTGGTAGCTTCTTTGTAGAGGACAAAGTGCTGGATGGCAGAGTCATGGTTTTCACCTTGACGTCTGGATGGACATATCCACTCAGCTCTGAAGTGTTAGTGGCTGTAGTTGAGGTCAATGTGATTTCAGACACCTCTGTTTCAGTTCCACCTATATCCGTTGTCCAATGCTCTGTTCCATTAGTGGGGGAAGAGTCCTGGTTGACATCAGTCACTGGTTCAGGATCCACAAAAGTGGACCATTTCATCAGCTGAGTGGTGGCTTCTTGAGAAGTCTTGAAATCTTGAGTGGAGAGAGGCAGGGGCCCTGTTGTGGAATAAATGGAGGTACCTGTCATTGGAGAGCCAGTTGTTGAAGTGAGTTGAGCAGTTTCTTTGGGAAGGGGTGAACTTGTTGAATTCAAATAGACAGGTGGGGGTGTTGCTGAGTTCTCAGTGAACGTCTGAGGATTCTGGGTCTGTCCATCAGAAACTGATTCTGTCAAATTATTTACCTCTAATGTTTCCCTTGTAGTCTGCTCCATCATAGCCAAACCAGCTACCGCAGCAAGAAGTACAGGAAGGCTGCACCACATCAATGGCATATCTGCAAGAAGCTAAAAACATAAATATTTTTCAGTGCAGCAAAGGCAAATCTACAGTATTAGCATACATACAAGGTTACTGCTTTGAACAGTGTATTTGGGACAGATATCTGGTTCCTACTGCATTGACAATGGTCATGTTGTCATGCATTAATATCACAGGTAACTGCTAGGATTCTAAAACAGAACATTACAAAATCTCGTTACAGAAGGATTGTCTGAATTGTTTTTAGAGTCATTTAGACTGTCTGACAGGTTTGTGCATTAAAAGGAAAACAATTGACATAGTCATTATAATAAAAGTGGAGGCCATTTGACCCATCAAGTCCAGGCCAGGAAAGAATGATGAAGTGCCTCTGAAATCGAAAGTTCAAATCAGCTCATAGAATTGCATCTAAGGTGCTGTTCAGACTTTAACCACAGACCCCCAAGTTCTAGCTAACACGGACTTTGATTTACTTTCTCACACCTGGGTTACTTTCATTGTGATCATGTCTAAGTACCTGATAGTTTAAGGATTGTAACACTGGGCCCAGCAAATAAATTGCCTGGTTGATCTTAACTTCATCCACTGCTTTATCAGAGCTCAAAACTGTCCCCTCTCCAGACTGTGAGGAATGATCCAGGTAAAAACAATGACTGCAGATGCTGGAAACCAGAGTCTAGATTAGAATGGTGCTGGAAAAGCACAGCAATTCATGCAGCATCCGAGGAGCAGCAAAATCGACGTTTCGGGCAAAAGCCCTTCATCAGGAATATACGCAGAGAGCCTGAAGGGTGGAGAGATAAGTGAGAGGAGGGTGGGGGTGGGGAGAAAGTAGCATAGAGTACAATAGGTGAGTGGGGGAGGGGATGAAGGTGGTAGGTCAGGGAGGTGGGTGGACTGGATAGGTGGAAAAGAAAATAGGCACGTAGAACAAGTCATGGGGACAGTGCTGAGCTGGAAGTTTGGAACTGGAGTGAGGGGGGGAAAGGGGAAATGAGGAAACTGTTAAAGTCCACATTGATGCCCTGGGGTTGAAGTGTTCCGAGGCAGAAGATGAGGCGTTCTTCCTCCAGGTGTCTGGTGGTGAGGGAGCGGCGGTGAAGGAGGCCCAGGACCTCCATGTCCTCGGCACAGTGGGAGGGGGAGTTGAAATGTTGGGCCACGGGGAGGTTTGGTTGATTGGTGCGGGTGTCTTGGAGATGTTCCCTAAAGCGCTCTGCTAGGAGGTGCCCAGTCTCCCCAATGTAGAGGAGACCGCATTGGGAGCAATGGATACAATAAATGATATTAGTGGATGTGCAGGTAAAACTTTGATGGATGTGGAAGGCTCCTGGTGTGGGCGCAGGTTTTGCAATTTCTGCGGTGGCAGGGAAAGGTGCCAGGATGGGAAGGTGGGTTGTAGGGAGACCTGACCAGGTAGTCACAGAGGGAACGGTCTGTGCGGAAGGTGGAAAGGGGTGGGGAGGGAAATATATCCCTGGTGGTGGGGTCCGTTTGGAGGTGGCAGAAATGTCAGCGGATGATTTGGTTTATGCAAAGGTTGGTAGGGTGGAAGGTGAGCACCAGGGGCGTTCTATCCTTGTTACGGTTGGAGGGGTGGGGTTCTGTCCTTGTTACGGTGGGGTTTTACTGCTACTCGGATGCTGCCTGAATTGCTGTGAGGAATGATCCCTTAAACTCTACTTGCAAGGTCTTTCCTTACAGTTTGTTTCTGAATTCCATTTTCCCTCAAAAAGAGTTATAATGGTCTCACCTTCTTACTTCAAACTGTCTAATGTGTAATTTGTGTCTCTTAGTGCTTGTTTAGTTTACAATAGTTTAGATGTTTGTCTTGATCATTTATTTGAATCTATTTCACAACCATTTTGCAATTATATATTGTGATATCCATCCTGAAGATGTATTAAACCTCCCTGCTAGAAAGATCTAACCAATTTATTTTCAGTGTGCTAATGTCACACAGGGGGGAGGTGGAGCTGTGGAATACTTACATTAGGAAACATAAAAGTCTCCCCTTTTCCAAAAGTAGTGAACACAACTTCCTTAATATTTCCTCATATGAGGGTAAGCAGAAGTAGGCCTGTTGGCCCATCAAGTATGCTATCCCATTCTATGAGATCATGGTCGATTGAATCACTCTCTCTTGCCTTTCCCTTACTGGTTAAAAATCTATCTCAGCCTTAAACATACTTCATGACCCAGGTTTGACAGCCCTCTGAGGTAAAGAATTCCACGGATTCACTACCCTCTGAGAGAAGAGATTCCTGCACACCTAAAAAGGTCTTGATCAACTGGGTCATTGGGCTGAGGAGTGGCAGTTTGATGTAAAACCAACAAGGGCAAGACATACACAATTAATGAGAGGGCCCTGTGTAGTGCTGTAAAAGAGAGGGTATACTTACATAATTCTTTGAAATTTATATCACATGTAGATAGAGTGGATAATGAGGTGTTTATTACGCTTGTCTTCATTGTTCAGACCTTAGAGCTTAGGAGTTGGGATATCATTTTGAGGTTGTACAGGATGTTAGTGAGGCCTCTTCTGGAGCACTGTGCAGTTCTGGTCTCCCTGCTATAGGAAGGATATAATTAAATTGCAGAGGGTTCAGGAGAGATTTACCAGGATGTTGATGGGAATGGAGGATTTTAGTTATAAAAATAGGTTGGATTGGCTTGGACTATTTTCACTGGAGGGTAGGAGGTTGAGGGGTGACCTTATTAGAGGTTTATAAAATCATGAGGAGCACGGATAAGGTGAATAGTGAAGGGTCTTTTCCCTAGGGGGCATATTTTTAAGGTGAGAAGAGGAAGCTTTAAAAAACAAGGACGTGAGGGGAAACTTTTTTTCCACAGAGAGTGTGGAATGTACTGCCTGAAGTGGTGGATGCAGGTACAGTTACAACATTTAAAAGGCATTTGGATAAGTACATGACTAGAAAAAGATTTGGACTGATAAGGACCAAATGCAGACAAGTGGGACTAGTTTGGTTTGAAAACATGGTTGGTATGGATTAGTTGGACCGAAGGATCTGTTTCTATGCAGTATGATTCTATGACTGTGTAAATGGGTGACCCCCTACTCTAAGATTGTGCCCTCTGGTCCAAGACTGTCAGACAATGGGAAACAACCTTTCTGCATCTACTCTATCGAGCCCCCGAGAATCTTGCGTTTCAATAAGGTTGGCTCTCATTCTTTTAAATTCCGGTGAGTACAAGCCCATTCTACACAACTGTGCCTCATCAGAAATATTTTCCAAAGCATCATCAGCCTAATGAACCTTCTCTGAACTACCTCCAATACCAATAAATCTTTCCTTAGATAAGGGTCCCAAAAACTGTTCACAGTATTCGAGGTATTGTTTAATGAGTGTCTTGTATAGCTTTAGCAAGACTTCCATTTTGTTATACTCCAGACCCTTTGAAATAAAGCCTAATATCCAATTGTCTTCCCATCTTCTGACTGAAGTTAGCTTTTTGTGATTCCACACATAAGGATTTCCCAATCCTTCTGTCTGTAGCTTCCTGTAATCTTTCTCATTTGAATATTATTCAGCTCCTCTGTTCTCCTGGCAAAGTGCAAAATCTCACACTTCCCACATTATATTCCAACTGTTAAGTTTTTGCCATTATCTTAAACTGTCTCTATCCATCTGTAGACTATTTGTGTCATCCACACAACTTGCCTTTCACCTGTTTTTTGTGTTATTTGCAAACCTGGTGATTATACATGCACTTCCCTCATCCAAGTTATGAAAATATATCGTAAACAATTGAGATCCCATCACTGATCCCTGTGGCACTCGACTAGCTACAGGTTGTCATCCTAAAAATCCCCCTTTATCCCAATTCTCTGAGTTCTATGTTACCTAAATCTCTGCCAATGCTAATATGCTGCCTCCAACACCATGAACTCCTCTTATTAAGTAGCATAGCAAGCACAGGTTATTCTGCTATAACACACATTTTGTCAATGCGAATTTGCTATAACGCAATTGATGAATTTGGGACTAGATTAGACTAGATTCCCTACAGTGTGGAAACAGACCCTTCAGCTCAACAAGTCCATACCAACTCTCCGAAAAGTAACCCACCCAGATCCATTTCCCCCTGAATGATGCACCTAACACGAGGGACAATTTAGTACGGCCAATTCACCTGAACTGCACATCTTTGGACTGTGGTAGAAAACCGGAGCACCCAGAGGAAACCAATGCAGACACGGGGAGAATATGCAAACTCCACACAGACAGTCGCCCGAGGCTGGAATCAAACCTGGGTCTCTGGCGCAGTGAGGCAGCAGTGCTAACCACTGACTGGATGCTGTTTCTAAAGTGTGAACTTTTAAAACCTGTGTTAGCTGAAACATGGTTACTTCACGAATACTTTAAACACTGTCTCGAAAGCACAATTTTTCTATAATGCAGGGTTGCAACCATTGCATTATAGAAGTACTGACTATAGTGCCTTATGGAAAACCTTTCGGAAATCCAAATAAGTTACATCCAATGGATCTCCTTCTATCTATCCTGCTTTAAATTTGCTCAAAGAACTATAATCAATTTGTCAGGCATGATTTCCTCTGTAATGAAGTCAAACTGACTCTGCTTGATTATAATATACTTTCTAAATACTCTGCTATTACATTTTCATTAAGGCACGTGTTAAGCTAACTAGGTTTTCGTAATTTTTTTGTTTATTTTCCACTTTCAATAAGAGAGTTACATTGGCAGTTTTCCAATCATCTGGGGCTTATCTAGAATCTGAGGATTCTTGGATGATTTACTCCCAGTACATCTACTATCTCTATAGTTGCTTCCTTTAATATCCTCGGTTGCATCCAATGAAGTCCAGGGGCCTTGTTAGCCTTTAACTCCCCTAGTACCTTTTCCTCTAGTGACAGTTATAGTATTTACTTCCATGGCCCTTTAGCCTCTTGATTATTTAACAATTTTGGAATGGTATTTATTTCTTCTGTTGTGAATACTGATGTAAAGTATTTATTTATTTCCTCTGTCATTTTCTGGTTTCCCTTTATTATTTCCCCAGCCTCATTGCCTAAGAGGCCAATGTTCACTTTTTACATCTTCCCTCACTTTCACATATTTAAAGAAGGCTTACTGTCCAATTTGAGATTACTTGCTAGTTTACCCTCAAAGTTTACTTTGTCTCGTTATTTTGTTTTGATTAACTTTTGTTATTGCTTTAAACTTTTCCAAACCTCTGGCTTATCATTAATCTTTGTCACATTGTATATACCTTCTTTCAATTTTCTGCTTTCCTTAACTTCCTTGGTTATGAGTCTCGAACTATTTTCTTAAACATTTACCATTGTTCAACTGAATTTTTGCTAAACTTTTTTCCCAGTTCATTCCAGTTAACTCTAACCTTATTCCTTACTGTGACCATGCTATGGCTTTAAGTGTATTCTGTCCTGGTTTCTTTTAAGAGAGAGCTTAAATGAGAGGTATCAAGCATTCTGGATTAATGTAAACAATATGTGCAGCCTTGGGGTTTTTTTAAAAGTTGAAATAATAGATGTAGCCTGGATGGGTGTGACCAGATCACAGACCAAGATTTCTAGTTTTTTAAAAACTTTTAGACAGAGCAGAAGCTGCTGGATTCTTGAAGAAGTAAAAGCTTTTCCCCCCCTCTTTCAGTTAGAACTAGAGTTTCTTTTCCCACTGCAGACCTTGCACGTGAGAAACTCTGTTTTCTGAATTTGCCTTTTTGCCAAGGAGTGTGTTCATGGGATGTTTCTATATTGGAATAGTTAATTAGTAATAGTTACTGTATCTATTCTTGTAAGGTTTTCCAATCAAGCTAATTTATTCTAAGTTCTGCTTTCTTTTGTTGTATTTTAACTGTTGTGTTTGCATAAATTGTGTTTTGCTTAATGTCAAGTAGTTTGACCTGTCAAATTGTATCTGAACACAGCACCTCACATTTACCTTTGAAATAAGAAAAAGGCTCTACGTTATCATCTTAATATTTTTTAAGGGGGGCTAGTCTGGTCTAGTCAATAACACCTTTATCATTACATTTAATTTCCAGTCATTTCTGACTCAAGCTTCTCTCTCTCAAACTGAATGCTAAACTTTATCATGTTATGACGACTGTTTCCTAGGGGATCTTGAACTCTGAGATCTTATATTAAAACAACCTCATTATACATTACTAAATCTAAAATAGCCTGTCCCATGTTGAATCCACAAAAAGTTATTCTTGGGAATTGTCTTGAATACATGCTATGGATTCTTCCTCGTGGTTCCCTCTTCCTATTTGATTTTCCCAATCTACATGAACACTATAGTCATTTATATTAATACACTGCCTTTTAACATCCCCTTATTATCTCCTGATTTATTCTCTATTCTACGTATGGCTACTGTTAGGGACTATGCCCACCTGTTATATTCATACCTCATGTTAAATGTCAGATCTGGTTGCTTAATTCTATAGCTTCCCAAGCCAATGTAATGAGGTGACAGCCATAGTATTAATGCAACATGGATTGATAGGAAGAATAGTGCTCAAGGAATGTTGTCAATACTTTCACTGCACTTATTACACAGCTAATGTTGGAAAATCAGGAGGTGTCTAGAATAGAATAGAATCAGTCTTATGTCTGTCGTCTGCAAGGTGTTAGAAAGGATTCTGAGGGGTAGGATTTATGACCAGCTGGAAGAGCATGGCTTGATTAAAGGCAGTCAGCACGGCTTTGTGAGGGGCAGGTCATGCCTCACTAATCTTATTGAGTTCTTTGTGGATGTTACTAGACAAGTGGATGAGGGTCGAGCGGTGAATGTGGTGTTTATGGACTTCAGCAAGGCATTTGATAAGGTTTCTCATGGTAGGCTCGTTCAGAAGGACAGGAGGAATGGGATACAGGGAAATTTAGCTGTTTGGATACAGAATTGGCTGGTCAGCAGAAGACAGTGAGTGGTAGTGGAAAGAAAGTATTCTGCCTGGAAGTCAGTGGTGAGTGGTGTTCCACAGGGCTCTGTTCTTGGGCCTCTACTCTTTGTAATTTTTATTAATGACTTGGATGAGGGGATTGAAGGATGGGTCAGCAAGTTTGCAGACGACACAAAGGTTGGAGGTGTCATGACAGTATAGAGGACTGTTGTAGGCTGCAGTGTGATAGTGACAGGATGCAGGGATGGGCTGAGAGGTGACAGATGGAGTTCAGAGCTGAAAATGTGTTGCTAGAAAAGCGCAGCAGGTCAGGCAGCATCCAAGGAGCAGGAGAATCGATGTTTCGGGCATAAGCCCTTCTTCAGGAAGGGCTGAAGAAGGGCTTACACCCGAAACGTCGATTCTCCTGCTCCTTGGATGCTGCCTGACCTGTTGCGCTTTTCCAGCAACACATTTTCAGCTCTGATCTCCAGCATCTGCAGTCCTCACTTTCTCCTCGCAGATGGAGTTCAACCTGGATAAATGCGAAGTGATGCATTTTGGAAGATCGAACTTGAAAGTTGAGTACAGGATTAAAGACAGGATTCTTGGCAGTGTAGAGGAACAGTGGGATCTTGGTGTGCAGGTACATAGATCCCTTAAAATGGCCACCCAAGTGGACAGGGTTGTTGAGATAACATATGGTGTTTTGGCTTTCATTAACAGAGGGATTGAGTTTCAGAGTCGTGAGATCTTGTTGCAGCTCTATAAAACGTTGGTTAGACTGCACTTGGAATACTGCGTCCAATTCTGGTCGCCCTATTATAGAAAAGATGTGGATGCTTTGGAGAGGGTTCAGAGGAGGTTTACCAGGATGCTGCCTGGAATGGAGAGCTTATTTTATGAAGAGAGGTTGACTGAGCTCAGACTGTTTTCATTGGAGAAAAAGAAGGGAGGGGACCTAATTGAGGTGTACAAGATAATGAGAGGCATAGATAGAGTTGATAGCCAGAGACTTTTTCCCAGGGCAGAAATTGTTAACATGAGGGGTCATAGCTTTAAGCTGTTTGGCGGGAAGTATAGAGGGGATATCAGAGGCGGGTTCTTTACGCAGAGAGTTGTGGAAGCATAGAATGCATTGCCAGCAGCAGTTGTGGAAGCGAGGTCATTGGGGATATTTAAGAGACTGCTGGACATGCATATGGTCACAGAAATTTGAGGGTTTGTACATTAGGTTTACCTGACATGAAGGGCCTGTTCTGTGCTGTACTGTTCTATGTTCTAATCCTACAGTGTGGAGACAGGCCATTTGCCCCAAGTCCACACAGACCATCCGAAGAGTAACCCACCCAGAATTATTACCCTACTGTATTAGACATTTACCCCGGACTAATGCACCTAACCTACACATGCATGAACCATCTGGACGACGTAGCAAGGCCAATTCATCTCACGGCACGTCTTTGGATTGAGAGAGGAAACCAGAGCACCCGGAGGAAACCTGCGCAGACACGGGGAGAATATGCAAACTCCACACAGTCACCTGAAGTTGGAATTAAACCCAGGTCCCAGGTGCTATGAGACAGCAGTGCTAACCACTGAGCCACCATGACAAAGCAGCCAAAATTGCAAGAGTAAAGATGAAAATATTGATATTTGTGGTGTTACATTTTTCTGAATATTTTCTAGGGTTATTTGCTTAATAATGTTTTGAGGGTGAGGGGGGAAAAAAGTATTCAATGACTGTATTTTTTGCTTTTATTTTCCAATAATGTACATTATTATTTTTCTTATTAACATTTTAGTGATTTCCGTTGATTTTGTGCATTATATACAAATGGGGCAGGAGCTGATGGGAGAAATTTGACTTCTTTCACTGGAAACTACTGATACTTTACAGGCGGAATGGCTTCTATCTGTACCACAATGATACAGAAATCATATCTCCACTGTATTAGGTATCAGGCACAAATATCTGGAAGGAAGATATGCATGTTGTTAACATTTATGTTCTAATCTACATGCATAGTAATTTAAAAATCAAACCAAAACTTCTTGCTCAGATAATCTCCTTTCAATGCTCCCTTTCTATATCACTGGTTCGAGAAGAGTCAAAGCATCTCTGTATAGATCTACAATATACCATCAAGTCTTTTGTTGTGAAGAGAAACTTTTCATTTAGACCCTTGCTCAGAGTTGCAGCCCGAGAAACAACTCTCCTTTTGATCCTTAAAGTCAAATGTGAAGTGAAATGCAGGAAAGAACGGACCTATAGAAATAAACAAAACCCATATGAGACGGATGTCATGGTTCTCTGACACCATTTCTTTGGGTTATGGCACGTTTTACTGAAGGCTTGGTGTGTAACTGGTGCTGTGGGCATGGGCCTTATAACTTCATGTGTTAATGCACCTCTGTCCTTTCTTATGAAAGGGGCCCACGTTTTCAACACAGTTAGTGTCTATGCAATCATTCAAATTATTTTAAGGGTTTGTTTTTGACAAATCTGAATTGTTTGGAGAATTTGAGTAGGAGGTCAAAGTTATTTAGAACAATTATATTTGTTTTTATGCACAGATTGTGCAATTTAAGAACTGTCAGAAATGAGGTGATGTTATTTGATGTGTAAAATGTACCAATGCAACATTTTCACTTTCCCAACACAGGCTCTAAGTGTAGTTTGAATGGCTTTAATGGCAACCTAGCTCCAACTTTATTTCGCAGGTAGTTCCATATGCTCCTGCCCAATGATGACAGCATACTTTTTTCTGAATTTATGTCCCTTTTGGTCCAGTTTGAAATGCATCCTACATTTAAGTTTGATCTTTATCAGTGCGGTCCTGAGTTATTCCCTGCTATTTACCCAGAAAAGCTGAAGTTTCCTTTATCTTCCTAACAGCTCATTCCATTTAGATGCTGATCAATTTCTGGTATTATTCTCTCGAACATCAATGTTAAAGACAGACAAGCTGCTACCACTAGAAGATTTAGATTTTACTGGGACTTTATTGCAAGGCTTCCTGTTCACTCGACTCAAACCACAAGAGACCCAGGGCAGGGTCTCACAATAAGTGACATCTTTCTTCACTTTCCAAACACCTTCTCTAAAAATCACTAACATTTGCTCTTTGAATTTTTCAAAACAGTTTTTGTCATCATTTCATTTTACTTCCATTTGTTTTCAAACATGTTTGTTATTTTTGGGGACTTCCTCTCAACAATAGCTTGCATTTATTTCAGCACCTTTAATGTAGAACATCATGTCAAAGTGATCCACAGCAGCGCTGTAGGTTAAATTAGTGTCACTTGAAAGACATAGATGGTGTGATGGGATGACCTAACTTTTGCCGATGAGATTGTGTTAAAGGAGGACATGACAACTGGACGAGAAAAGATATAAAATTGAAATTCCAGAGCACCCTCTGTATGGCTTTAGTGGGTAACACGAATGCCTTTAAATAATGAGATTTTGGATTTGATTTCTGCTCCAGGGCTTGAGTGTAAAAATCAAAGCTAGCATTTTGAGAGAGTGTTTTGAATGAAACGTTAAACTGAGGTTCCAAGTGGCTGAATGGTTGGGTATGATCTGACATTATATGAGTGGCAGGGAATTATTTATGTTAATCAAGATCACATATAGAGTTTAACCAGATGCTTCTGCCACAACATTTTTGCCCCTTGAGCTGTTTTTAACCATTCCACTAGCCAAGCCTTTACATATTATTCATCTTGCTCAGATATTTATACTTTGACATACAAGATGTCTTCTGTGGTTAATTCTACTTGAAACCCATTTGTCAGTTATGAATGTTATAAATGCTGTGTAAAACCAAAAAAAGACTGACTTCTGGTTTTCCGTCAACCTGTGACATTTGTCCTTCCTGGTTACACCCCATATGTTTTAATCATTTAGCAACTTATTATTTCCTCCTTTAGCCAAAGTCACAATGCGAGATGTTAATAGAAGACTGTTTCTGAAAGACATCTTCCATTGATAGCACCTTTACGTTCACCTGTTGCAGATGCAAAAGGATTCCTTATTGGGTCACCATTTGCTTTCATGAATATGAAAGCTATATTTGACTTTGTGCTCAACAAGTGAATGTAAATAATTAAAACTTGACATTCCAACCTGGACTGTCAGTATAGCCAGATAATCATTTTGCACCATATGCTATTCTAAACATAAGACTGAGCTATGTACAGTGACAGATTTAAAGTTGCTTGTTTAATTATAGTAGTCCCACTTCATATTCAATTCCATTGGCCTGAAATGAAGGTGGAGCTCTTTTGAAGTACTGGTGTGCCAAGAATATTCTTGCAGAGTTGTGCTGAATCTAATGACTTGTGCAAGAGCTGGTTTGTCCAAAGCAGAGGCAACCGTGACAAGAGCAGCTGTCCAGAGGTTATGTGAATCGGACCCTGGTATGTTCCAAGATATCGGATCACCATGATGGCCTCGGCTTTAATGCTTCATTATTAACTCTGCACCAAAAGGAGAAACTTCCCAGCAACTGACACTGTCTGGGAGGAAGGCCCTACAAGCTTCATTACTGCTACTTCAAATGGATCAATGCAGAATGCTGAAAAGCTGCTGGAGCAGCTGTCAAAACTATGGAAAAGATTATGTGATAGGTCTTACAATGAACATGTACAAGCAAATGGACTCTTTCCATGGTGTGCTTTAATAAATAGCTTTCCTGTGTCAATATGTTGAGAAAAAGAACAATTTTTTTTTGTCAAGTACTACACACAGGTTGCACAAAATGATTCATGAGAAAACCCTGTGTCCAAGTAAGGTGCTTGGGAAAGTTAATTTGTCTGAGCTCGGTTTTCAAATGCTGATAGATCTGTGAGCCAAGGCTAACGGAGCAGTGTTAGTTTGATGTTGATTAATGAAATTTCAGGATCCACTTAAGTAATAATTAGAAAATAATATAGATAAGGTCACCTTCATTGCAAGTATTTTATGACTGCACCTGACCTGGTTAATGTGTAGATTATTGTTGAAGGTGCATTGCAACAACATTGGGAGTAGAACCTTTTCAGGACAATCAAGGACAGTTAGACACACAGACCAAAGGTGGCCAATTAGAGCTAAATTGAAAGCAGGTTTATATGGTAGGCCCATGGCCATCACACAGTATACTTACAACTAGCAACTAATGGAGACTTTGAATCAGTGTGGGCATTGTAAGCATCCAAAACACACCTGGCTGTGATATTTAAACAAATCTATTAAGGGGGCTTTATTTTATGTACTTGGAAACCTCTCAAATTATTTCTAAGGACAGAAATAAGACATCATGTCACATATGTGAAGCCACTGTGCTGAACGTAACATTATGATCCACTTCACTCCCTAAATGCAAAACAACATTCCTTTAGATGGTTTGAAGGAAAGAGGTTTGTTCACTGGCCCCCATTGCATGTTCACAGCATCACCCACACTGGGGAAATCAGAAGCAAACTTAAGTTGAGATGTGAATGGAAACGGATTAAGTCACTAAACTCTACATTAGAATCAAGTTCTCATTTATGTAAAAATTATCAGATTGATATGGAACAAATACTTGTGCTGACTGATTGCAAAGTGGTTTCCTCTAAGCAGCTGTTGGCTCTTATCTCTTTCTGACTGTATTTGCAATGTCTAAAATTGCCATGAGTAAGGGAAGGGGAAGAAGGGGAAAGCAAGAAAGTGTGTTACATAAAAATGCAAATCGAAGATCTGTTCTTAAAAGTTAGAAATGCAAGGTTTTCTTTTAATTCTTTCCCACAGTGAATCAATGAACTCTCATCAATGTGTCAAGGGTTAGCTGTTTAAGTTGGAGTTGGTGCGTTCAACGGTGAAAATATAAATTTGTGTGACACACCAAATCTGTGTATAGTTGGAAAACTCTCACCACAATATTTCTGAAGGAGCATTTTAGCAAGTTCAAACATTAAAATAAATAGAAATATAACTGATAATACTAGAACTTACTGTGCCTTGGTAGAGAAGGCGATAATCAGAATGTCTTCTTGATAAGAATTCAGATATGCACAACACGTGTAATCCAGCCTGTCTTCAATAGCTCCAGTTGATAATTTGGGATTATTCAGAATAAATTGATTTAATTGAAAGCATTTGAAGCTAAATGTGACCACAAGAAGCTCTCTCAGGATTTCATGCGCCACTAACTTTCAAAAACGACCTGCTTCACAGAACAGCAGGAAGTGTGTCAGAATGAGGTTGGAAGAGAAGTTGAGGTTTATGAGTCACTTACAGGCAATGTCACAAATTCTGTGCAGCAGAGTGCTCTAGAGTCCACACAAGCATCCCCTCATTTTTTTGTCTAACCCTAGTAACACATCATGATAAAGGTTCATGACATTACTATTACTTGGAAAATTTGGCTTTAAAGTGGACAGAACCATGTATAATTTTAAGTTTGGTTTTTATTTCTATGATGTATGTGTTAGAAAGGGAAGTCCTATTATTAGTTTCATTGTTTGAGTTCGGAGAGTGATGCAGAGGTTTACAGGCATTTCAATGAGGTTTTTTAAAACTTTTGAGGAGATTAGTTCAGTATTAATACAAGATTGGAAGATTTTATTTAAAAAAAGAGCTATTGCATAGCTATAAAGAATTCCTCTTAGAATCCAGATGCAGAAAGACATGCCATTGGGAAGGCCAGTGAATGGGCAGGTTTCCTTTCAGGGCAGTGCATACATTTCCTTCCGAGAAAAAGGCAGTGGAGTTTAGCAGGTCCTAGAACAGTCAGAGCATGAGAAGATCCAAAAGCAAAAGGCTGTACAAGAGAAGGTTAAACACTTTAGGAAGTGTTAGCAGTTTAAGGGTCCTATGAAGAGACACAAACAGACATCCGCTTGCTCCCTCACCCAACCCACTTTGTCAACGTGATAAATACCAACATCTTCAATTCTGAAGTAGTTACTGGACTGACAGATCTGCTGTGTTTCTCCAACGTTTTCTATATTTTATTTCAGATTTCCAGCACCTGCAGCATTTACTTTTATTTTTGATAGTGATGGTATTTGTTCATTGATTTCACATCCTCTGACTTTAACCATGAGTCGAACACGAGAGGTCTCATTGGGGCTTCAGGTTTCTGCCTTGGAGCCAGTTTTAAAAAAGTGAAACAGGATCAGGAATTTTTTTTGGTTAGTTCAGAAAAACACAGCAAATATTGAAACTCAGTTTGTATCTGAAGTGTTAAATCCCAGCCAGTTAAGATGACGTTCACAAAGCAGCATCATGCTCCAAAACCTTATTTCCAGTGAATTTCTGGTTTTAGTCTAGCTATCAATGCCATTTCCAAAGAAAATACATAACAATCCCTGACAAGATTGTAGTGGAGTTGATAAAACAAACATCCACTAAATGGGCTCCTTCCATCTATATCCTTGAAAAGTAATTGCATACTATCATTTCATTTTGTGTCTCTGGTTTTAATAGCCTAGGGCTTAGTTTAAAAGTCAGCAGTTGCTCCCAAATACAAATATTATTGGAAATGGCTGCTACAATGTGCAATTGCATGCTGTACCTTTGAAATACTCACTCAACCACTGAATGCTCCATTCAAGTGTGGAGACATTGCTAACTTTCATTTATGCCAAAAACGAATATGGAAGCAAGCAAAACATGAAAGTCAAATACTCACAAGTTATATTCTGCTATCATGATATCGGTTGAGTAACAGAAAGGAGAGGTAACTATTAAGTGTATGAGTAGTGTATGTCTGACCATGTCTAAGCGGTAAATA
Source organism: Chiloscyllium punctatum (assembly GCF_047496795.1). Classification (NCBI taxonomy): domain Eukaryota; kingdom Metazoa; phylum Chordata; class Chondrichthyes; order Orectolobiformes; family Hemiscylliidae; genus Chiloscyllium; species Chiloscyllium punctatum. Next base: position 92,855,005 of record NC_092755.1, on the reverse strand, counting down.
GGTAGGAGAAAACCAGAAAAATCACAACTGCATGCTTTCGTAATTTGCAAGCATTTGTAATCCCCTTTTTGTAGGCCCCAGTCACCTATAGCAAAGATCCAAGAGAGACGTGGTGTAATGAATGACCTTAACTTTGTAAGATGGCTCTATGGATTGCAGATGAAGAACAATAGAGAAATCATTTTGCTCCTCAGTCCAAAAGCTCTGTTACAATTTGGCAGAGCTGGGACCAAAACCCAAGGGTCCTCCTATAACATCACGCCACATCATATGGTTGACTTACTCATCAAACTATCTAGGGATTGGTCAAGAATTATTTTTAAAAGAAGTGATCATTCCTGTTCCACAGATTAGCTACATTCCATTCCACTACAGAAGTGAACCACCCTAGTTTGATTGTGCCCGAATAGTGCACACAGTATAGAATACACATTTCATATGAACAACCTATTGACTTTCCATGAGGCAAAATCAGCACTAAATAGGCATTTAAAGGAGTTCTGGAAATAATACTACTTGCATAAGTAATGTTTTTGCCACCACATCTTTGGACGTCACAAGGATCATCATTGATAGTTTTATATTGCTGATGCTTCAATGAGCAGTTGCAAAGTCTGATGTGGAACTGAACTACTCAGAACGTGTTGCTGTGGTACATTATCTGATCACATTACTGCATGGTCTATTAAACAACTACATGACCGACTAAGATGAGAAAGAAGGGCTGCAGAGCCAAACTGCTCATTTGATATCATTTTGATGGTTGAGCCTCACTACAAACTTTAAGCAAGCTGTACACTGGTTTTCAGTAATGACGGGCAATGCACCAATTTACAACTCCAAAAGCATGGTACCTACTTGCCTATTTTGGATCAGTGAGAGCTTTCCTGTTGCCAAGTCAGAACAGCTGAGAAAATACATATTCCTCAACCATTATCATTAAAATGAATGATAGGAAATAATTATCCAATCTGCTTTTGGAACTTGCAAGTAAATTGGCTGCAGTTTTGAGAAAACCTTCCGACTAACCTTCCTAAGTATTTTGTCAGTTGTAAAACACTCAGGTGCACGTAGTCACAAAAGATGCTACATAAACGCAGATTCTTTCTCGAGAAACTGATGGCATTAGTTGGCAACTCAGTATCTTCTGAGGCTATAAACGAAAGGGTGAAAACTCAGACCCTTGTCAAAGACTTCAACCAAAATATTCTGAATCTTCATCAGCTGAGTGTTGACCACAGCTTAGATTATCTTAAAAATATACAGATAATCAATTCAATTAATTTACAGTGGATTGACGTAGACTAATGAATGTATGATACCCCTAACATGTTTACAATACACTGACACCTCTGCTGTGTCTGGTGACTTCTGATCTCAGTAACATCTAGCATGCTAAGGGAGAAAAAAGGAGAGCTCATTCTCACTAGTTTTGAACTTGGCAAATAATAGTTTCATTATTCTCACCATTCCTGAACAGTGTGGATAAATTCATCAAACTCTATTTTCAAAAGTTTGGTGAAGGTGCTAACTCCGGACAGGATTTATTTCATTGATTTCTGTCATGACCTAAGATGCCTATTTGCAAGAAAAAGCTAAAGATAGCCTTAGAGTACAGTGCGCAGCCTGTGTACCTAAATTACATAGAATTTGACCAGCAAGAAACTGGATATTTCAAACCCATAAATAAGAAAAAAAACAATTAAAAACAGACTGGTTAGTCAGCATCTAAAAAAATGGGTTAACATTTGGAATGCAGACCTGAGCTAGATTAAATGGATTACTTAGCTCAAAGAACACCGTTCAGCTCCAATTACCCAAGGCCTATGGCTGAAAGGTTATCTGTATTTCCCAGGAGATAGAACTGGGTAAATACTTGGGAGAGAAAAAAACATTGCTGGGGATTTATGGGGAAAAAGAGTAAGCAGTGGCACTTACTGGAATGCTACAAACAGAGTCAGCACAAATTTAATGAGTCAAATGACCTTATTGTGTACTGTACTATTCTATGGCTAATAGCCAGAAATGCAACAACCAATTATTTCACATGGTGGGAAGAGGGTGAAAGAGAGGTGGCATGGTAACTAGTTTAAGAGTAAAACAAAGCAATTACTTATTAACAGAATACCAGACCAAGGTATTTTTCAGGTGGGAATATATATGGACTTGGAATAGTTGGTAACGAAATGAACATGGAGTTGAACTGCTCCAATCTCTGCAACAACATTGTTAATATGAATGCACTGACCATACTGCGACACAAAGTAAAGATAACATCTAAAATAAAACTATAATTGTTCACTTCTATTACTGGTGAGATCAGAGGTTTATTTTAGCTTCGTTACTTTCCTTCACAATTTGCCTGGGGTGGATATCACAATCCAGGGCAAGCTGCACAATCACCTGGTGCAAAAAATGCCTTTGCCCGCACAAGACATAGCACAAGAAAGCAAGTAGTGAGAATGAAGACCATTTGAAAATCCAGGGGAACCAGCTGGAGCTATCTTCACAGCTCATGGAGTGGAACACAGGCTCTTAACCACTTCCACTTGGCATGAGTTTCCTGTGCAATGACTCATCAGTTAACAATTTGTTCAAGTGCAAGTTTCCTGTGAAGCATTGGGACTTCCTCTTCAGGATCCACGGTCTTCTCCAGTGGCTGAGCTATGGTGTGACAGGAATGGTCGAGCAGCAGTTAATACTTATCATTTATACTATTGATAAATTGAGGACTTCTCAATCCTTATTCACAAAAATAACACATTTTATAAAAATTTATGAATGAAACTAATTAAACTAGTTTAAAAAGATGAGGTAACACATTACAAATGGGAAAAATCAGATAGATGGAAAGCTGGAAGTTTGTGAATGAATTGTGTATGGATAGTAAGAGTTTGACTTTGCACCCTGCAAGCAGAACTTTTACCTGGCATTAGATTTCCCTAATGATCTAAACCACTCAACCAGCTCCTCACCGTTTTCTTTGGTCTTTGCAGCCAGCGGGTCCCTCATTACCAGCTATTTCAACCTAATTTTAACTTCCCATTGACCCCTCTGATCAGCCCTCAAAGCCTTATTAAACCTAACAGTGCAGAACAACTTCCCAAACTGCAACTCATCCCTTCTCCTCCCACACTAAACATACACCCTGCATTTTGCTTCATTGACTGGTTTCTCGAAAAACCAGATTCTCCTAGAACATTCCAATTGCATCTACTTTGACCTCAATTCCCTCCAGTCTTCCATTCCTACTGATCGTAATCAGGTTCACATCCTTAATCCTGAGGATTACCAAAATGCAAAAAAAAAATCATATCTATCCCAATCATTTATAAACTATCTACTTTGTTCTCCTTGAACACAGTTCTATCTCCCAGTAATTACATCCTCTCAGTAAACTGGGCTAATCTTAAAGTTCTCTTCTCTGAATGCCTACCTCAATGGTCACGTTCGACATTAACTCTGAGGAGTTCTTGGAATCTGCTTCCCAAACTGAAGTATCTGGGCTACCCTCATCCTTAATGCCTCCAGACCATCCTCTCCAGAGGTCCATTCACATTATAGTTTTGCTAACTTCCGATTCCACTATTCATTAACTCAATAAACTAATTTCTGTGGAGCTTATACCCTGGATCAGCTCCTGACTGCTCCACTCTCATTACCAGTGTCAATGGTTTCCAGATATTAACACCACTGTTGGATTGACAATTCTTTCTGAAATGGCCATCACACTGCTTAAATAAAAAAGCTGGACAATAATCCTCTTCAATTACAATCCAATTACTATCCTCCCATTCGTTTTCATAATTCTCCAAGTGAATTACCATCCAGATCAATCCTCACCTTGGCCTGTAGATTTCCATCATACAGATTTATCACTGGTCAATTACAGAGCCCAAAACTGCAGCTATAACATTTGTCCTCCCAGATCTTTCAAGTCAATTAATATTCCATCCTCTATCATTGCTGTCTCATGATCCATCCCATATCAACTTACCAAAGTTTTCCAGTGCCTTTTTTCTGCACAAATACTTCAGGATTGTCACAAAGCTGCATCCTTGACATTTGATACAATCCAGATGAACACTTGGCATGAATCTGCCATGCTCAAGGTCTACTAATCTCCACTATTTGGAGATGCCAGTGTTGGACTGAGGTGTACAAAGTTAAAAATCACAACACCAGGCTATAGTCCAACAGGTTTAATCGGAAGCACACTAGCTTTCGGAGCGACGCTCCTTCATCAGGTGGTAGTCACTATCACCTGATGAAGGAGCGACGCTCCGAAAGCTAGTGTGCTTCCAATTAAACCTGTTGGACTATAGCCTGGTGTTGTGTGATTTTTAAATCTCCACTATGTTCTATAAATGTGTATGTATGATCCAGGAGCTTTTCAAATCCAATATTGGCAAAACTACACTCATTCTGCTCATACGCTGTATCAAAGTTGAACCAAAATACACACCATACCCAAAGTTGTGTATCTGAGAGCCTCAAACATTACATCATAATCATCCATAAAAGAGCTGGAACCAATGTGCACCACACTGTTTCCTGGGACTACCTGGCTGAATGTACACAGAGAGAGCGCGCGAGAGATGGAACATCAAATGTTAGCATTTTCTAGACAATACCTCCTTCTGTATTTAAGAAGTTAGAATAAGCCACATAACACCAGAATGATTTTATAATCAATGTTTTATCTTTGCAACTGGAAGTATATTTAATGACACATCACCATTCCTTGCTCTATAAGAGCTGAACCCATTAAGTGTTCTTTAATGGTGCTGGTACACTTGTACATGGAATGTGTAGTCGCTTTTAAAAACCGGTACCTGACAGACGAGACAGACAAGCCCGTATAACCTGGAAATCACTCTAGTATTAGAGTAAAGCACACCTTTATATATGCATAGGACTTGAGTTAAGAATAAAAAAATTAATACTCATATGTTTCAATGTGGAAAGCGTGAAGAAAAAGACAATTGCCACCTTTGTTAAAAATCCTGAAAATAAATTCTATTAAAAAAAAGTGAATTGTGTTTCCAAATTCAAATTAAGTTAGTCCAGTGAGATAGGAGGAAAAGGAGGGCAATTTGATACTGGAATGCTGAAGGGTGCTTCCACCAATGGCAGGGTAGCGAGGGTCAGAGTTTTGGTGACTGAAGGATTGCCGATAATCCACACCAGACAATTATACCCCCATGATAAAGCATAATACAGGCTTCAGATAGTGATCTTGGCCATCTGATTCTCAAGGTTGGCAATGCGCTCGTTTTGGCTGGCGACGGTGGCTTTCAGAGTTTTAACCTCTTGAAACAACTCATCCAACTTGGATTCGGAATTCTAAAGAAGAAAAAGAAAAGAGTATTTAATCTCCATTTGTCAGTAGTGTTGAAATATAATCAATGTTGACACAAGACAACTTTTCTCAACATGGCAGAATTACTTTCAATTGCACATTCCAGAGAAGACCCAAATTCTACAGTTCTGGAAATAGAAGACAGACCAAAGTGAATACCCGGGTGGAAGTAAGGAATGAGATGCAAATAATGGAATATAAAACTAACTTGCAATGAGTATCAAAGTTAACAGCAAAAGATTTAATAAATATAGGAACCATAGAATCCCTACACTGCAGGGAGAGGCCTTTCGGTCCATTGCATCTATACTGACCATCTAAGAGCATCCAACCTAGACTCATCCCCTCCCCATAATCCCTCATTTCCCATAGCCAATCCACCTAACCTGGAATGTAGGTAGTAACCAGACCACCTGGTGGAAACTCCACACAGACAGTCACCCAATGTTATAATCAAACCTGGGTCTCTAGTGCTGTGTGACAGTGATGCTAACTACTGTGCCACCATGTCACCCAAACATGACAAGAAAGCAATGGTAAATCGGTGCGTATTCAAGGTGAATGCAGGTCAGACTTTAATGGATAATAATTACATGAGTGATTGTTAATTTAGTACTTTGCATTTGTATTCAATTGCAGAAGATGACAAATCACCATAGAACCAAAAAACAAAGGGAAGGAACTTAGAGACTAAGTTACGAAGTGTAATGGAGAAAATTCCTGGACTAAAGATGGGTTATTCCCCAGCACATTTTAGCTTCCATTGCAAAATATTAAAAGAAATAAGTCAGGAAATGTATACATTTCTCAATTTTCCAGTCAGGGATTGTAAATTTCAATTTCAAAAAAGGATTTAAAATGGGAGGGATGAAGAAGCCAAACAAATATAATCCATGAGTTAGGACAGGGATGAAAAAGGAATTATTTTTCTTTTAGAGACAAACAATTGTGCAGAATTCTTTGCCACACAGGGCTGTAGAGGCTGTGTTGTGAAGTCTACTCAAGGTCGATATTGACAGACTCTTCAGTCAGTAAGGGAATCAAGAGTTATTGAGAGAAGGTAAGAAAGAGAGATTGAGGATCATCAGGTCAGACATGATCTCACTGATTCGCAGAGCGGTCTCAATGGGCTGAATCTCCTCCAACATCTTACAATTGTGGATCAATTGTAAGTTAATATAATCTACCAGGGAAAGTGAGAAACTTGTTGGGAATCCATCAGTTGTTCAAAGCATTTTTTTTCCTTTTTAAGTGTTTGACCAATCTGGCAGAATTTTTGAACCAAAATGGTGATAGGTGCATGCTTATAAATGTAGACTATATGGATTTACAGAAGGCTTTGATAAGATTCAACACAAGAGTTTATTAGCAAAGTGAGTGCGTATGAAATTGGAAGCATATTTGATAGGAGTTGGAAACACATTGGCAAGGGACAGCGTAGAGAAAGTTGGATTATTTTCGAGTTGGAAGGACATGTGATTTTTCTGCGGGATTTGTTTTTTATTCATTCATAAGATGTGGGTGTCACTGGATAGACTAGCATTTATTGCCCATCCCTAATTAGCCAGAGGGCAATTAAGAGTCAACTACATTGCTATAATTGGGACAACAGAGTGAATTTATGTACAAAAAATAATTCACATAAAATGTTAAGAAAGAGACCCATCAGTGCTGGGAGACGTAGTTAAAGTACTGTGGCACCATCTCAAGAATAGTAACAGAGTACCCTGGTGTTGTGGTAAAATGACGATCTCTCAATCAACATCATCAAAACAGATTCCCTGGCCATTCATTTTTTTGCTATACTCAGTGCTCCCACATACGGACTGCCTGCCACATTGGCCTAAACAACAAAGTGTTTAAAGAAAACCATTGATTGAAATGAATTAGCATTCTGCAAAATGTAAGAGTCATAATCTAAGTGCACGTTTTCTTTAGTTCTACAGGTGTAATTTTAATCCATCTCTAAAACCTCACTTGTTTAGAATATTTTCCACTTTCCTTCACCCAAGAAGGTAATTAGCTGAGGTTTTTGGGTATTACCCACGTCATGGTTCTTGTATCTGCTGCCCCACTTCAGGTAAATAATTCTAATATAATGGGGATGAGATTTACTTTTTTCCAAAATGATTGAATGGAGTCTCCACTGCATGCATTTTTTTAAAAAACTGTACTGTAAAATTTATGTAGTAAAATCAGTTTGGTTCAGCAGGTTAAAGACCAAATGTCAAAACTGGTTAATTCACCTGATGCAGCTGTTGTTAAATTTCCTACATAGCAGTCGGAGTCATACAGCACGGAAGCAGACCCTTTTGGTCGAACCAGTCCATGCTGGCCATAATCCCAAACTAAACTTAGACCGCCTGCCTGTTCAGGGCCAAATATCTCGCCAAACCTTTCCTATTCATGCACTTATTGAAATGTGTTTTAAATATTCTAACTGTACCTGCATCCACCACTTAGAGTCAGAGATGTACAGCATGGAAACAAACCCCTCGGTCCAACCTGTCCATGCCAACCAGATATCCCAACCCGATCTAGTCCCACCTGCCAGCACCCAGCCCATCTCTCTCCAAACCCTTCCTATTCACATACCCATCCAAATGCTTCTTAAAATGTTGCAATTGTACCAGCCTCCACCACATCCTCTGATAGCTCAGTCCATACACGTACCACCCTCTGTGTGAAAAAGTTGCTCCTTAGGTCTCTTTTATTTCTTTCCCCTCTCACGCTAAACCTATGCCCTCTAGTTCTGGACTCCCCGATCCCAGGGAAAAGACTTTCCCTATTTACCCTATCCATGCCCCTCATAACTTTGTAAACCTCTATAAGGTCACCCCTCACCTTCTGACGCTCCAGGGAAAACAGCCCCAACTTGTTCAGCCTCTCCCTATAGCTCAAATCCTCCAACCCTACATGAATCACTAAAAATAAAATTGCCCCTCATGTCCTTTTTAAAATCTTCTTCCTTTCACCTTAAAATTATGCCCCCTTGGGCAGATTTGAAGTCCACCACCCTAAGGAAAAGACACCTGCCACTCACTTTCCCTACAGTCCTCAATCTCTTTTGCTCCACTGAAAAAAGTCCCAGCCTCTCCTCATAATTCAAACCCTCCATTCCTGGGAAAATCCTGATAAATCTCTTCTGAAGCCCCTCCAGCTTAATAGTATCCTCCTTATACAAGAGTGATCAGAACTGAACACAATACTCCAGAAGAGGCCTTCCCAACATCCTGTACAGCCTCAACTCCTACAATCAGTCACAATGCTTTTATCACTTCCATCTATTGTATTAGTATTATAAAGTAGGCAGTATTGTTGCATTATTTAATAGTTAAAGACAAGGCAGAGGGCCTGGTGTTTATATCTGGCATAACTAATTAGCCGTTACGCTATGGGGCCCAAAACTCCGGGAGTTTCCTGATTGCTAGTATGTGGTTAAGCAGCAGGGTGGAAGCTTGTCAAAACAGAAACTTGCAGCTTTTAGCAGAGTGGCAGCACACTGAAGTGAAACGAAGCACTGCATTAACTGAGAACACCTACTTCAGTTACTTGCTTTGGAGTGAAGTCAAATTGAAGTTCAGTTTCTACTTGTTGGAGAAGTGTGGTGTTCAACATTGAACAATACTCTTACTGAGGTCAAACCAGTGGAAAGATTTAGCATAATTTTCTTGTTTTCATCTGCTATGCCTCTATTAATTAAGCTACAGATGACATGTTTTTAAAAAAGCATCCTCACATTATCCAATCACCCTAAAATAAGACTCCAGTTTCTTGAGCCTTAACTTTAGCAGAAAGCTTTCAAGAGCACGTTGCTATAATAGGTCCTTGGAAGGTCTGGCTGAATTCTACTATTAGGTTTGTTCAATTGATAGAGACAAAAGCTTTAAAAAAGACCTGACCTTGGTGGAGGGTGCAAGAGCAGAGGTGACAAGAGAATAAACACAGTGGAAGAAAAGGCCCAGGACAGAGCACAGCACTGGGACAAATACTCATCAATTCTTAATGACCAGTAAAAGCAAATCAAAGAGCAATGTCACAGAGCTTCTTGTTTATGATTAATTGGTGAATGTTATATTTTTTTGCTTGAGTGGATGAAATTAAAATGTAATTTCTCTAATATAGAGGGGCGTTGTATCTCAGTTCGGTCAAATGTCCATCCTGTGCCATAGAAGAATTCTGGGCTTTGGGAGCTTGAGCTGTGATGGGGTTGACAACCAGATGGATAATGTTTCAACTGATATTGATCCTGCAGCTTAAGAATCTGTAGGCAGAGAAGGTATTAGTGACAGCCAGGGAGACCCGAAAAACAAGGCAAGGAATCTCCTGAGTGTACCTTGGCTTTCTAACTGGATTACAATTCTGAATATTTGGAGGTCCATGGTTCCTTTGGGTGGTACAGCCATAGCCATAGCCATACCCATTCCCACTGCATGACTAGTAGCCACAACAGTAGCTCAGTTTTACAACAGGTTGGAGTGGGGAGTGGTTAGGGTGCAGGTGAGGTGGAAGAGGAGAGTTGAAGAGAATTGAACAGGTAAACAGACAGTTGTTACTGCAGTCACAGTTGAGGCTCCAGGATGAAGTTCCCTCTCTTGGCTAGGGACATGGTTAGTTTTTGAATACAGATCTTCAGTACTGTTACTGACACACTGTCAGGGCTCAAAGCCTTTTCAGTAACCAACGTCTTCAGCTATCATGTACTTACTGCATTGAGAGAGGGCCCCTTCATGGGAGTACTACCACTTTCAGTTTTTTTGTTCTGCGCAGGCTTGTCTAAACGGTTCCTCTGGACTTTAAACTCTCGGTTTTTCCCAGGTACATAGCCATCTTTCAGGGAGACAAGAATAGGGTCCTTGGTTTGTCCTTCAAACCATTCTTCTGCTTCCAATGCTGCTTCTGGTCCAGGCGTATCAGGGTATAGATCATCCTGATAAAGGTCAGACTGGAAAAGGGAAAAACAGAAATCATTTTTCAAGGTAATAAGAAATTAACAGAAATAAACATACTTCAGTAAAGAGCCAGAATTGTCAAGATTCATGGGATGTATTCGAAATGAATGAAATTAACAAGAGTACAAACACAGCATAAGTTGCACAAGCAAAGCAAATGCTTATATTGGAAATCCAAACTAAAAAGGACACAAACTGAGTTAAATGGTGTCATGAAGTTTCTTCTGGTATGATACATTGGGAGTTGTGCGTTACAACCAGCCCATAGGTGTCACTGGCTCGGTGGCAATGGTGTTGAAGAGCTACCATGAAACCTCTCCGTTCGAGTAGTGTGATGTGGAATGGAATGATCACCGAGCTTCTGTTCTACCATACAACAGTATTAGGATTTTTAAAAGTACATGTAAACAGCAAACTACCTAATTGGTTAAGGGGTTACATCTGGATAACCTCCTCCTATTAATAATAAAAAGAATTGTTGGAAATCTGAAACAAACAAAAACAGATACTACTGGAGAAATACAGCATCTGAGGACAGAAAAACAGTTAACATTTCAAGTCCAATGACCCTTCAACAGATCTTCCCCCACTAATCCCACATGTTGTGGGGGATCTGTTCATTATTCAATTCCATATCCATGAAATGTGCAGAGTCCTATGGAGGAAACATTCATCTCAACTCAATAACATATTCCTGTTGCATACAAAAGCAAGGGACTCAAATCAGGGGAAATTTACAACACAAGAGATTGTTATCATGGAAGAACTACTCATTAATGCTCTATTTTTACTAATATTGAATATGACTGATGCAATGGGATGTCATTTTTCTTGTCTGGAACAGTTCATTGTTCCATTCCTTTAATATTTTTAATAGCACAAACGCTCTCTACACTATTGAGCCCGTTCCTCCACGCTTCTTAGCAGCACCATCCTATCTCCAGCCATTGGAAGGGCTCAGAACTCTCATTTAGCTATCAGTAGAATCAATGCCCAATTACATTAAGTTTTACCTCCATGCAAGAAGCACATGCGCTGAAGTTCTGCTAGAATTTCACCCACCTTTCTTGGCACTGTCATAATGATTGGCTCACACTTCCTTTCATGAAGTTTAAAGAACCTGTAAATGGAAAGCAATATTGTACCTATTTTAAGAAATTGAACTTTTACAAATAGCACATAAATACAGAAATCATTGGTGCAAAATGTGCCAATGATCCAGAACACAAAAAAATTTTTAGCATCATTTTAACTGGCCAATATTGCATTGGTGTGTAGACATTACCTCATATTGATAATACCTCTTGCAAAAGTTTAGACATTTTTGGAGCAGAAAAACATCCAGAGAGATCATGGCCATAGTCATACCTCCATTTTCAGATGCTTTTTAATCACTGGAGTATAATGGAATTACTATTGGATAACTATCATTATTTTATAAGAAGCTATTAACTCTAAATAGTTCCATTAGACAAGATCTACGTTTTGAGATTAAATTTGAGGAGTGTAGTTTAAAGCCACAATTTTCTGAACCATATATTTGACTGTGACTAACTGAACCAATACTAGCTGCCAAAATGTGTCTAACTTATTCTGATTGAAAAGCAAAGTACCTGTGTACACCTTTTTAGTGCTTTTCTGAAAGGTTAATGCTTATGTCACTCTCTGACCTCAATTTCTAACCTGCTGTTTTTACTTCCTCTTTGATGGCTATAGTAATCACCAGTCAGCAGTGTAAACATTCTCCATGGTTTCTGCAAACCAGTTATAGGTTATTAACTTAATAACCTGATAATTCCTACTGAAGATAAGTTGTAGCCCTTCACAAAATGTATTGGTGAATCTCTGGCCCAATTCAGATTCATCTAATAGCTTTGTTAACTTTCCCAGCACTGTTACAAGGCAGCAGGTCAAGACTGGGAGTGTGTATCTTTTGGATTGAGTAACGAATGAAAAGTTCCCAAACCAATAGAGCATTCACAATGCTTATCTTATCGATATTGCATCTTCATTCCTCCCATCAAAGAATGATATTTTCAGTATACAAGAATTTAAAGAACAGAAACAGCCCAAGAAACAAAACTTTACTTAAACAAAAGGTACAGCTCATTTGAACTACAACTCTGCACCTCTTACCTGGCAATCTCACATCTGGTAACATCAAGGCCCCTTTTTGGCATGTATCCCATCCCTCTTTGTGGCTCCTTGCTGGCAAAAGTGTTTAAGTAATGGACGTACGGTGTTTCATCTGTGATCTCAAAGTAGCGAATACTGCTGTCACCCTGTATTGAAAAAAAAGTTAAGTCACTGCACCTCTTTCTAAAGAGCTGAACATCAAAATCGGTGTGTGGTTTGGTGGAGTGGGAGCTTAAAAGGTGAATTAAAAACAGACTATGGTGTTGATCAATAACCTTGTATGGCAAAAATCACTTTCAGTGATCATAGGGAGAGCAATGGTGAAATGATTCTTTAAAGTAATCCACTGGCTCTGGAGGCCTTGGCTGCTCCAAGAGTGCAAGAATCAACAAAACCATTTTTGTTGATTCATTTTTAAATTATTTGGCCCGCTTTTATCACGATGACGTTTAAAGAGAGTGAATAAGTTGCTGGTACAGTGTATATCTTAACATACAATGGAATAAAGTTTAACACATTAATCAGCTAGAAACCAACAGGATTACACCCACCTCATATTCTCAGCTGTGACAGATCACAGAGCTGAAACTCAAACTCTTATTACTGTCTAATCTGCTAAATATTTCCAGCATTTTCTATTTTCATTACAGTTTTGAAGATTTCATGATGTGCTCCAAACGCAATTGCATTACAAGATGTTAGCATGTATAGTGAGCAGTAGCATCTTTAAGCAAAGGATTTCACCCTCCATATGGCATCCCTTCCTTCCTATCTCCTCCAATTAGCAGACAGACCACACTGGAAACAATTTCAACCTTGTACATTAGTTCTCTAGTCCACCAGGTATGTCTTTCTTTTTGAATTTCTTAGCAGAATCTGAACCATTTGATTAGGAAGAAAATGTTTCAAGAGTAAGTTACAATGTGGGACTTTTACAAAGAAAAAGAAACTGTGTTGAAACAATATGAATAATCACATAGAAAACAGAAGTTAAAAAATGAGGAACAGAGATGGGAACCGGCTCCAGTATAAGCCGTGAATGCACACTGCTCTCTCAAAACCAAGTACACTACAGGCTGAAATCAATACAAAGCACTTCGTCCACCAACATGGTTAGAGGGACCATCACCAAATCAAACAAAATGGATAAAGTTTCATTAAATATATTCTTAAATATCTAAAAGCATAATGGAAATTTGAATATTTAAATAAGCAATAGATTTTCCAGTGAAGCAACATCCCCAGACAGTCCGTGGTGTTACAATTTTGGAAAATGGTGTATGAAATGCGCCCTGGAAAATTTTGACCCGAGCATTACTTGTCTTCTCTTTTTAAGTATAGCTGATTGATAGATTGTAAACACAATACCACACAGCAAAGTAAATATTATATAGTTGAGGAAAAGGAAAATTCTCTTGAAAAGATACCTCTGCATTGATAACTGTTCATGCAATGTCTAGACCTTTTCTTCCAAGGCCTTTGTTTTCTTGCTGGCATCACTCCATTTAAATTCAGGGCTGAAAAAGAATTGCGACTTTTCTATATGTTTCTGATTTTTAAGCCATAAGCTTTTGGATAAAGTGCACCATCTCAGTTGGAGAAGCAAAATAACCAATCAATATTTATCAACTTTCAGTCAGCCCTGAAGCACGTTGAATAATCCAAATTCCTAAGCAACTTGACTGCACTGAAACAACAGCGACAACTTGTTCAGGACACAAATTTAGCTCCATTCAAACAACACAAAGAGAAGGACTACTAAAATTAAACTTGCACACCTGGAACGGTGTATCTTTCAAAAGAAGAGATCAACTGGTGCAAAACAACAAAAAAAAAAGATTTTGAAATGAGTTTAACAATGAGCCATATATTGGACTTTGGAGAAAAACTGCAGTTTCTAGCATCAGAGATGAAATAGAAGCCCTGCATATGAAATTGGCTAGGAAACAGAAAAAAAAAGAGCTAAGAACAGTTTTTCAGACTGTCCAAATATCATAGTGACACTCCAAGGGGTCAGTGTCAGTTTAGACTTTGATTCACAGACACATTTGCAAATAGCACAAAACACAAAGATAATAAACAGTGAGGAGGACAATACCAAAGACATTGGAAAAACGAACAGAAACATGGCAGGTTGAACTTAATGTTCAGCAGATTCCATAATTTCCAAAAGGAAATTGGATGATGAAAGGGAAGCTTCGGGAGGCTACAGGGAAAAGGGAAAAGGCAGAAGTAAGGGGCTAACTAGTTAGCACAATCACAATGGAGCCAGTGGTCTCCTCCTGTATTGTGTTAATCTAGAATTTGACCTTTTGCTGAAAAGGAGCATGACCTTCTAAAATTAGCCTTCAGTTATGGGGTCTGCTGGAACTTCATTCACCAGCAATGCCGGCTTGCATTTTTACTTTGTGACTTTATCCCAAGCTATATTCAGTGGTCCTTGATGCAGCTATTAGGTACAGAATCTTAAAGACTAAGCCAGTGGAAACCCTACCTCCAAGTAGAATTCAAATTTTCTTTGAGATTACAGGCTTCATTTTTCAATCGAAAACCTTCCTCCAGGAATGACATTTTATTGGTGTTGAGACTATGGTCTGCCAAACCTTGCTGAATAAATGTGACTTGGATAAATACAAATGGGGAACAATGTCCAAATTTACTAAGAGGGTTCAATAGACACTATTATTAGAACATGGACTAAGTATTGGAAGAATATTTTCATAGCGTTGCTTTAGAATCTAGGATGGTTTGCCACAGTGACCACAGATGCAGAAACCAGATCAGGAACTGGATGCGTATTTTTGATAGAAGTGGATTCAATAGTAGTTTTCAAAAGGTACAGGAAATCTAACTGCTTCCCTTGTACAATGTAATTCCTGCAGACAAATACCAAAAGATGAACACAAAATACATGGAAGTATTGGGTAAATTCATGCCTGTAATCCCCAAAACATTCTTGAAAATTCAATCATGAGGGCAATAAGTCAGAGAAAAGTCACTTCCGTAAGTGGACAATTTGAATGGGGATTTACTGCAATAAGCACATGTAATCTGTGGAAAGGACAGTGTAGAATTCCAGAAGGACATAGGCAAGTGGTGGCAGATGAGAGGTGATGTATTTTGGCAGGAAGAAAGATAATGTAAAATGAAGGACACAATTCTAAGAGGGGGCAAGGTGTGGTGCAGGAGCAGAGAGACCAGGATCTATATGTGCACAGAACATGAAATTGGCAGGACAAATTGAGACAGCTGTAAGTATATATAGTCCTCAACTTTAACTACAGGTCAATGCAACCAACTTCTGGCCTTACTTCTAATGAACAACAGACATGACTGTCAGCAGTAAACTCATAGCATTCAAGAATTGCTGGAAAAACTCAGGTCTGGCAACATCTGTATAGAGAAAGCAGAGGTAACCATTCAGGTCCAGTGACCCTACTTTAGAACTAACTGTAGCTGGAAAAAAGTTGGTATATATGCTGAAGATGGGGTGGGGTGAGGGAGGTATGAATAAATGATAAGTGGAGAAGAAGGAGCCCAGAGACACAGAGAGAGAGAACAACAGTTCAGAGACAAAGCATTGGGTAAAGGTCAACCTGGAAGGATCAATAACTGCAACCCAACATCTTCATCTCAGATTGCTGCAGTGCTCCAGAAAAGCTTAGCGCAAACTGGACGATTGGTATTTCATTTTCCATTGGGGTCCCTGCAGTTTTCGGGGCTCAGTACTGAGTTAAATAATTTTAAGGCCTGAACACTTTCTCTCAGATCACTACCCTATCCCCACACACCAGCGGGTACATGTGGGGAATGGGGTGGGGTCACACATGCACAGGTGTGCATGAATAGTGAGTGTACAGGTGTGAAGAGTGTTTATTGAAGGATCTAAACAAAATGACGATAGTTTAAACTTGAGGCAATGGTGGACTGACAACCAACGTGACAACTGGTTCAGACAATAGTCTGACTGGCTTCCTTCCATACTATAACAATTCTGTGATTAACAGGGACACAGTATAAGAGCAAAGAGCTGATGCTGAACTTGCAGAAGACATCTGCTCGATTCAACTGGAATACTGTGTACAGTTCTGCATGGTACATTATAGGAAGGATGTGAATGTATTAGTGTGTGTAGAAGTGGTTGACAAGGATGGTTCCAAGGATGAGGAACTTCACTTGAGGACAGATTGAAGAAGTTGGGACTGTTCTCCCTGGAGAGAAGTTTACAACTGAAGACATGGGTGAATTTCAACTTTGTTTGAGATTCAAAATATTTCCTGCCAGCACAAATACAGAACGGCATTGTTGCTTTCACCTAATAAAATAACCTAGAGACAAGGAAAACACATTATGCCTTGATGTATGCACAGAAGCAGCAAATGGCGTAACAGCGCTACCCAGTGGAGTGAGCCTGCACTGCAGCATTAAAATATTCTGGAGCGGCAGGTTAACTATTTGGTACAATTTTTCTATCAGAAGCTCTTAATATCACATCCATGCGAAACATTGGTAGGTCTCTTTCTCTCCTCTTCAATACTGGCTTTTGATTTTTGAATTTCAGTGGTATTTCAATAGGATGGAAGAGAGGTAAAAGTGAAGAGATTTTAAATACCACATTTTTAACAGGAAACCATTGGTCCTATGTAGAGTGGTAAATGGAACTATGGCAAGAAAGGGAAAAAGCAATATTAGTGGGTCACCAACTTGAAACTCCTGGTGGTCAGTAAACATAATCACAGGTGATTATGTGACCAGTTAAAGACCACAATAAAATGGATAGAATGACATATCTCCTCTACACTGTAGGCGAACACTGCAAAAATGCATCAAAAAATTAAATGTTTTTAATGTATTGCTTCCATTTCATCAGACAATGATTAATCAAGGATAGGTAGCATGGCTTTGGCAAGTGGAGATCAGGTTTCACAAATTTGAGGTGACGAGTTGTGTAGATGTGGATAATGCAGTAGATGTAGCCTGCATAGACTTCAGTAAAACTTCTGACAAGGTCTTGCATGGGAGGCCAGTCAAGTAAATGCCCATGCAATCTAACACAATTTGGCAAATTGGATCCAAAATTGGCTTAGTGGAGGAGGCAGAGCATGAGGGCGATGAATGGATATTTTGTGAATGGAAATTTGTGTTCAGTGTTGGGTATCTTGCAATTTGGTACTACATCAATGATCTAGACTTGAACGTAGAAGGCATGATCAGTAAATTTGCAGATGGCACAAAAATTGACTGTGTGGTAAACAGCAAGGAGGAAAACCTTGAACTACAAAATGGCAGAGAGTCTAGTCGGATTTCCTGAGCAATGGCAAATGGAATTTAATCCTAAAAAGTAAGAAATGATAGACAATGGGAGAATTAACAAGGCAAGAGAGGACACAATGAATGGTAGGACCCTAAGAAGTACAGAAGATCTGACGGACCTTGGAGTACATGTCCATAGATCCTTGAAGGCAACAGAACCGACAGATATGGCGATTAAGGTAGCATATGGGATACTTGCCTATATTAGTCAAGGCACTGAATACAAGAGCAGGGAAGTGATGATAAAGCTGTTTAAACCATTGGTTAGGCCACAGCTTGAGTACTTCACGCAATTCTGGTCACTGTACTCTCAAAGACATGATTGCACTAGAGAGGGCACAGAGGAGATTCACAAGGATGCTGTCTGGGCTAGAATGCTTCAGCTATGAAGAGAAATTAGATAGACTGGGAGAGAAAGAGAGTTAATGTCAAATCCAATGATTTTTCTGTTTAGCAGTCATTTTGGCTTCAAATATTAACTGTTTCTCTCCCATAGATACTGCCGGACGTGAATTTCTTCATCATTCTCTGTTTTTGTTTCAGATTTCCAGCATTTGCAGTTTGTCGCTTTTATGATTAGGCTGGGGTTGCTTTCCAGAGATCAGAGAAAGCTGGAAGGGGACCTGATTGAGGCGTATAAAATTGAGAATCATAATTAAAATAGACACGAAGAACCTTTTCCCTTTAATACACAGGTGAAACAAAATTTAAGGGGCAGGAGACTTGAGGGAATTAGAGGAAAATATTTTCTACCGGATGGTAGGGGTAACTGGAACAAAAACAGAAATTGCTGGTGAAACTCAATAGGTCTGACAGCACCTTGGGTAGAAAGCAGAGATAACGTTTCAGTCCAGTAAGTCATCAGAACAGTTAGACTTCTTTCTCCCCACTGCCACACCTGCTGAGTCTCACCAACAATTTCTGTTGTTTCAAATCTCCAGCATCCACTGTTCTTAGTTTTATTTTACTGCAGGGGTAACTGGAACAGTGTGCGACGTGGGAACCATCACAATATTTAGATAGCATTCAGATAAACTCTTGAAATACCAATAGCATACAAAACAAGAGAAAAGAAAATATGACAGGAGTAGATTGGTGGCTGATGATCAGCAGGGATATCAAGGCCCGCAGGGCCCCTTTCATGCTGTAAAACTCTATGACAATGTCTAAATAGAGCTCTAATAGCATCACTGGAGAAATGGCTAAGGGAACACTGGAAGCTTTCAAGTAATCTAGCTCGTGAGTCAGAACTCTGGCAAATAGGATCTTGAACAAATTAATTGCTTTAACTAAACAAATTAATTCTTTAGCCTGAATCATACAGCTCAGGTTATCTTCCCAGTTTCTTGTACACTGTCACATTAAAAATTAGACCGTTTTGATGAACTGATATTAATAAAAAGGATGCACCCACAATAGAAACAATTAGACCCTGGCATTTTGGTCAACTTTCCACCTTTTTACCAGGGGTTTCTACAAAAGAAAGCATTTTTTTTCCTCTTCTTCCAACAGTATTGATTCAATTATGACGTTCAGCTCCACATGCAACACTTTGTTAATAATCTACCTGTACGGCTGTTACTCAGGTAAGTCACTAGTAGTGACTGGACCAATTGTTTACTGCAGAGAGTGCAGTCAGGCCAGATTTCTCCCTCACCTGAAACACATATCTTGTAGAAACAATGACAGAAAGTCAGAGCCAAATTAATCAGATCTAAGGTCGATAGTTCTATCACACCCAGTCACGAATGGTGGTAAAGAGAAATACTCACTGAAGGAGGTAGCCCCAAAACAATCCCATCTGCAGTAACTGTGGAATCTAGCACATCAGTGCAAAAGATAATGCTGAAGCATTCACCACATTCTTCAGCTAGGAGTGGCGAATGAATGATGGTCTTAGCCATGTCCAGAACTCCCCAACATCACAGATGCCAGTCTTCAGCCAACTCAATTCACTCCAAGCAATACCAAGAAACAGTTGGAAGCACTGAATATTGCAAAGGCTATGGGCTCTGACAAATACTACTGAAGACCTGTGTCCCAGAACACTGCTGCACCCTTGGCCAAACTGCCCCAGAACAGCTACATCACTAACATCTACCCAACCATATGGAAAATTGCCCAGGTATATCCACAGAGTGACAAAACATGAAGGGCTTTTGCCCGAAACGTCGATTTTCCCTGCTCCTTGGATGCTGCCTGAACTGCTGTGCTTTTCCAGTACCACTCTAAGCTAGAATCACAGAATGACAAAAACCAACGGCCATCCAATTACCGTCCCAGTTTACTCGTAAGTAAAAGTGGTGGAAGGTATTATCAACAATCCAATCAGCAGCATCTACTTAGCAACAGCCAACTCAGTTTGGGCTTCGCCAAAGCCACTCAGTTCCTGACCTCATGACAGCCTTGATCCAAACATGGAAGAGCAAACGGAATTCCAGTCGGGAGACAAACGTGACGGCCCTTGACACCAAGGTCACATTTGAGAGTGTCGCATCAAGAAGCACTCGCAAAACAAGTCAATGGTAATCAGGGTAAACCCTCAGCTGGTTGGAGTGATAACTTGTACAAAGGAAGACAGTCATCTCAGCTCCAGGATGCAGAGACGCTTCAGTGTGATTTGGACAAGTTGAGTAAGTGGATAAATTCATGGCAGATAAAGTATAATGTCAATGAATGACAGGTTATTCATTTTGATAGCAATAATAGGAAAGCAGATTATCTGAATGGCAACAGATTGGGAAAGGGGGAGGAGCAAGAAATGCCCTTGTGCACCAGTGCTGCAAGCAAGCAGCCTGTTACAGCAGGCAGTAAGAAAGAATCTAACTACTGCCCTCTGACATTCAATGTTATCACCATCACTGAATCCTGAATTATCATGCTGAGGATTACCACTGACCAGAAACTAAAACGACTATCCATAAAAGTACGGTGCCTCCAAGAACAGGTTAGAGGTTAGGAATCTTGACGCAAGTAACTCACCTCCCAACTCCCAAAGCCCATCCACCATTGACAGGACACAAGTCACGAATCTAATTGAATACTCCTCATTTGCCTGGCTGAGTAGAGTTCTATGAACATTCAAGAAGCTGGACATCATCCAGAATAAAGCAACCTGTTTGACTGGCACTACAAACCTCCAACAGTGACACTCAGTAGCAGCAGGGTGCACTATCTACAAGATGCATGGCAGAAATTCGTCATGGATCTTAATATAGCACTTTCCAAACCCACAGCCACTACCATCCAAAAGGATGAGGGTAACAGATTCATGGGAATACCACCCCTGCAAGCTCCCCTCTAAGTCACTCAACAGTCAGACTTGGAAATATATTGCAGCTCATTCAGAGTCGTGCTGGGTCAAAATCTTGGAACTCCCTCACGAACAGCATGGCAGGTCTACCTACAGCAAATGGGCTGGAGTGATTCAAAAAGGCAGCTCAACACCACATCCTGAAGTGCAACTAGTGTTGGCCTAACCAGTGATGCCCCCATGAGTGAATTAAAACAAACATTTAAAAGTAGAGATCTTGGCTATTTTCACCTCCTTTAATCCAGAGACACTGAAGCTAATTGCAGGGTACCTATCATATAAATTCAACTTGGTAAAAATCAGAATACAACTTTACTGAAACAAGGCTTGTTTTTCTCCCACAGGGTTGACTTAGCCATTAGAAACACAGTCACTTACCTTAGCCATGCTTTTAAAATGTGTTATTGGTGCAAGTTTAGCCACCATTGAGACAACAGACCTTCTCCAGCTCAGGCAGCTTTAAGATAAACTTTAGAGTCAGCTTGGACAATGAGGCAAAATGCTTCATGTAGGGGGATCATAAATGTAGTATTCTAAGCAGACTGACAGCTATAAACAAGTGCTGTATTTACACTCAAATTTAATTAAATCCTAGAACTAAAAATTTTGAGCAATGCAAGAAATCATTTTAATACCTTTCAATGGTAAAAATTTAATTCACTGGTCTCTTAGTCATGGTTTTTATTAGAAGGATAGAGCTAAGTTCAGTTCATAGTCACTTCCCACAGTCCAGCATCATTCAGTTCTCTCACAGCACCTTTCACAGCAGTCTCAGAGATGACTCAATAACTGACCATTACTGAACTCACTTCAGGATTTTGTCTTCGACACATTTGCAGGGCATTACGTCTGAGATACAAGGTTCAATGTTTATCAAATCAATAATGTACCTGTGCATGCCATTGTTTTGGCTGTTATGCAAGAGGGAGGCAGGAAATTATTTTAGTACTTAGTACAGTGCCAGACACTTCACAGAATGCATTAATATCCACAACACCAAATCCCAGCTCGGCCGTTCTGTTGATTGGCTATGTTTCAAAGATCAGCTCACAGTCTATTTTTAAGTCCTGAAGTTCCAAGAAATTGAAACTAAGACAATTCAGTTCCTGGTAAACCAGTCACAACTATTTTATTAGGGCATGCTGGTAACTGTGTGAGCAAAAGTCAAAGTATGGCTTTCATTTTTGATTATTCATGCGCTAAAAGTATTGAACTTCAGGCAATGATAGAGCACTCAAACAGCAGGGGTGTGATACCAGCTGGAACTCAAATAAACTGCACACAATGTAATATTTAATGAGTCTCACTGCTCATTGACTGAAACTAGTTAGTGGGGAAGCAGCATACATCTCAATGCCATAAGGAAGTGGCTGAGCAAATTGAAAGTTTCAATTCCAATACTATGTGTAAATCAGGATGTGATCTGCAAAGCAAAATCGAGCTATTATTTTAATACATGGATACATGTGTTTGATACATAGAAGCAGGGCTGCTGATGGATCACCCTCTTAAACTGTTGCTCTTTTCTTTAATTCCTATGATCAAGAAGCAGGAGCTCCGATAGATCATTTGACCCCTCAGGTCTGCTTTGCTGTCTAATAAAATCATTGCTGATCAATTTGCATTTTGAATCCTACATTCCCCTCTGCCCCGATAACCTTTGCTGTTTTTAGCTGACAAGCTGCACATTAAAAACATTCAGTGATCTTGCTTTCACAGCCTTCTGAGGCAAATAGTCACGAATCTCTTAGGAAAAATTGCTAAATTCCTCTCATTTTAGTTTTAAAATGGTAATATCTATTTTTAAACTGTGTCCCCTAATTCTGGAGTCACTCACTCTTCCAAATTCCAGTGAAAACAAGTCGAGTTTGTCCAATCCTCCCTCATTAGACAACCTACTCATGCCAGATATCCTCTGAACTTCCTCCATTGCATTTACATCTTCCTTAAATAAGGAGATCAGGAATGCAGATGGTATTCCAGATGTGGTCTCACCAGTGTTCTATTTAACTGAAGCGTAAAATCCAACCTTCCTCGTAATAAAGGATAACATTCCATTAGCCTTCATAATTATTTGTTGTAACTATATATACACACTGTACCTCCTTAATCTGACACCATGACCCTGCAACTTCTGTGCGCAAGCACAGTTATGCTGCTCCAAACCTTGCTGTACTAACAGGTAAAGAGATCACCTATATTGCATAAAATAGTTGCTTTTCATCTTATTTTATGCTGCACAGTCAATTTAAACACGTTCTAAGCTTTCCTTGCTGGCCCTCTCAGTTGATCTCCTGTGATCTGGCAAATTCTATAGCCTGACAAAGGATCAGTTCCAAAACTGCAGGTCTACGGTAGCACAATGTTTACTTATGCTTTGTGACTTATGCACTAGAATACATACTTCTTTCATACCTCAGAATTTTGCAGTTGTTCTCCATTTAAGTAATGCCCTGCTTTATTCTTCCTGCCAATGCGAACAACTTGACATTTTTACATATTATACTCCATCTTCCAGATTTTTACCTACTCACTCCACCTATCTATATAGAAAAAAAAACAGAAAATAGAAACAGAGAGGAGGAATGGGCCATTTAGCCTATCAAGGCTGCTCTGTAATTCAGCATGATTTTGGCTGATTCTCTTGCCTCAACACCATACTCCCATTCTACTCCCATATCTCTTGACACCTTCAGTGTCAAGAAATCTATTTCTTTCTAAATATATTCAGTGACTCGAGTTTTCTGTGAGAGTTCTAAATAGCCTCTCGACATTGAAAACATGACCCTTGCTCCCTATCAATCCCCACTGCCAGGTAAAGATCTTTCCTGCACCCTCTCTTGTTCAGCCATGTCAGAATTGTACATGTTACAATGAGATCTTTTCTCATTGTTCTAAACTCCTGGGAATACCAGATTTGAAAGCTGTTTATATCAAACATAATACTGATTTGAGTAGTAGAGTTCATTAGCTTTTCTCATTTCTACCATATACAACTGATTAAATAAAAACGAGAGAATGTCCCTCCAGAATAGAGGGTACTACATGGACAGCACAAACTACACACTCATACACGCATAAAGTGCGTGAGAAGTGCAAATCACGCAAGTTATAGTGTAATAGAAGAATGATACATAAGAGACATTTTTCTAGCAGCAATTCAAACTCATGCAAAGAATTTCAGATGGGAAAAAAAGTCCGATCATACTGTGTTAAGGAGTCTGATGGCTTTGGGGAAGAAACTGTTGCACAGTCTAGCCATGAACGATCAAATAAGTAGCGCCTCGACATATGAACGACCCCGTTCACGAACACATCAGGTTACAAACTGGATTGTACATATGGGCAGCACGGTGGCTCAGTGGTTAGCACTGCTGCCTCACAGCACCAGAGACCCGGGTTCAATTCCCACCTCAGGCGACTGACTGTGTGGAGTTTGCACATTCTTCCCGTGTCTGCGTGGGTTTCCTCCGGTTTCCTCTCTCAGTCCAAAGATGTGCAGGTCAGGTGAATTGGCCATGCTAAATTGCCTGTAGTGTTAGGTAAGGGGTAGATGTAGGGGTATGGGTGGGTTGCGCTTCGGCGGGTCAGTATGGACTTGTTGGGCCACACTAAGTAATCTAATAAAATTTTGCTTCAACATTCGTACGAAATTCAAGATACGAATGAAAGTACAAACACAAAAAGCCCGTGTGCGACCACGTGGTTTCATTGTTCTGCTTTGCTACGCGCTTGTTGAACGAAAAAGCTCTCGGGGCCCCGCGTGATCTCATTCAGTTCATCATTGGCGCGTGCGCTGTAAACAGCCATCCAAGCATTCTTACACTATCCGAACAATGGGAAAAATTGATTCAGTTCATGAACTTTTCGGTGCGCAAACCAGGTCCCGGAACGGATTAAGTTCGTAAGTTGAGGCGCTACTGTACTGCTGTATCTTCTGCCAGATGGCAGGAACGAAGAGAGTTTGAGTGAGGGACGTGTGGGGTCTTCCACACTGCTCTTAGCCTTTTGGATACAGCGTGTGGTGTAAATATCTGTAATGGAAGGAAGAGAGACCCCAATGACCTTCACAGCTGTCTTCACTATCTGTTATAGGGTCTTACGATCCAAGGTGGTGCAATGCCCAAACCAGGCAGTGATGCAGCAGTTCAGGGTACTCTCAATGAACCCTCTGTAGATTGGGGTGGGGATGGAGTGTGTGCGCAGCCGCGTAAGGTGGGCTTTCCTCAGCCTGCACAGAAAGTACAGAGGCTGCTGGGCTTTCTTGGCTATGGAGCTGGTGTTGAGGGTCCAGGTGAGATTCTCTGCTAGGTGTACGCCAAGAAATTTGGTGCTCTTCACAATCTCCATGGAGGAGCCGTCGATGTCCAGCAGAGGGTGGTTGCGCCGTGCCCTTCTAAAGTCAACAACCATCTCTTTCGTCTTATCCACTCCTTAGGTATTCTTCACAACATATTTTCTATATGCATCTCTGTGCCTTCTACAAATTTAGCTACCCTTGTTAAATACCTTTATCTAAGTTATTGATGCGAATTGCAAAAAACTAATAGTGGGCAGCATGGTGGCACAGTGGTTAGCACTGCTGCCTCACAGCGCCAGAGACCCGGGTTCAATTCCCGCCTCAGGCGACTCTCTGTGTGGAGTTTGCACATTCTCCCCGTGTCTGCGTGGGTTTCCTCCGGGTGCTCCGGGTTCCTCCCACAGTCCAAAGATGTGCAGGTCAGGTGAACTGACCATGCTAAATTGTCCGTAGTGTTAGGTAAGGGGTAGATGTAGGGGTATGGGTGGGTTGCGCTTCGGCGGGGCGGTGTGGACTTGTTGGGCCGAAGGGCCTGTTTCCACACTGTAAGTAATCTAATCTGAGGTTCCAGTACAGATCAGTGTAACATTTTTCTTCATGTCAATCTGAAAATGACTTATCTGACCCTTGCATGGGTGTTGTTTTCTGTCAATCTTCTATGCTAATATGAAACCATGACAATGAGCTCCTATTTTGCACAATAACCTTACGTAGCACCTAGTCACATGCCTTCTGGAAGTACAGTACATCGACAGGATCCCCATTATCCATATGGCTTGTCAGTTCAAGGAACTCCAATAAATTAATTAAGCATGATTCCTCTTTTAAAAAACAATGCTGACTCTTCCTGATTAGTGGATTTTTTTCCCAGGTACCCAGTTCTCACCGCCTTAATGATTGATTCGAAAACGTTCCCTATAACTGACCTCATGCTAATACACCACAAAAATTCTGTTGTCTGCCTCCCCCTTTCTTAAATTGGAGGAATCATTTTTTTCTGTTTACTGTAAGGAAAATAAGAAAAGTCTTTGCCACGTTGAACAAAAACAAAAAATTTACATACTTGCAACAGACCTCTTGACTGAAATAGCCCACTGTCCCATTTGGGAAAAGTGGACTGCCAACAATTCTCTCAAATAACACTGACTTAGTACCCTCTTCTCTCTTTTCATTTCCACTTCCAGTCTGGGTGCAGCATCTCTATATCAAGCAAGACAATTCCAATACAAAATTTTGACATTAAGTACCACATCTACAAAATTTAGCTTTTTCTAAAAGTTAAAATATGCTTTATGGATTTTCTTGATGGTCTAAGTAGTAAAATGGATATAGTGTCAATCAGAGTCTTTTCTAGGTTCGGGCGAGCCTCTGTTTAAAATGATAGTTCTGTGATTCACCATCCTTCAAAGCATTGGGAGAATCTTTCTGATTCAAAGGAGAAAATATAATTCATTTCATATTAACACAGATGCCCTTAAATACCACATTTGGATGCTCCGTACTAAGCTATCAACTAATAAATTGCTCAGCCCTTACCTTTCCACACAAGTATACGATATTTGTGTCTCCATCATAGAAAGGTAAAAGCACGCCATTGCTGGTATCCATTTCATGCAGAGCTATGGGCTCGTCCAAGTTTTCCTAAAAAAAGAATCCAGAATCAGTAACAGCAATGCTAATTTTTTCAAAATATACTATAAATTGCTACTCCCTTCCTTCCACTAACTGCAGTTCTCTTGCTGCCAGAGATTTTCCCGATATGATATATCATAGTTGGACAGACACACAAAAACCGCCTCATTGGGCTATAATGCATAGCTAAACACAGGCTCTATGGCTTCAGTTGGGATAATTGCTGGGTTTAGGAAGTTATCAATTATTCTGATGTCCAGCAGTGGAGGAACAGATCATATAGCAATAACAGGAATGAAGGAACATGAGTGGGCCACTTAGCCCCACAAACTTGCTCTCTCATTCAACTAAATTGTGACCGATTTGCAGCTTAATCCATTTTCCCTCTGGATTCCAAATCCCTCAATCTTAAAAAAAATCTGAGTTTTACAAGTTTCAATCAACCCCACACCTTGACAATCTTTGCTTTATTTTGAATGGAGTGTGCGTGTATTTGGGGTGGGGGGGGGTCTGAATTCCTAAAACCTTCTTTGCACAAAGAATTGCTCCCTAACAACATTACCCATGAAAGCTACGCCTCTTTATGATCCTTAAATCTCTGAACAAAAGCGATGAATGCCACTCAATTGTGCTTTTAGTAGTCACAACAACGGACGTTATAACAGCCAGTATTTAAGCTAGAAGCAATACGTGCCATGTGAAAGATGATACTTGGGAGTATTGCATAACTCTTTTGATATTCAAATGCTGTAGCAAATCAAAAGCTCCTACAATATGGCTAAAAGGCGCATGAGTTCCACATGGTGGTTAACAACAGTACTGCAAAAACAGGATGAAATACAGAAAGAACAGATACATAAGAGTAACAACATTATTTATACACAATTGCCTGTAAGGACTCCCTGCTTTTTGTGCTGCACTGTGGGATCATTCATATCCACAATAAAGGCACATAATCTCTGTTCACCACCGCTTTTTGGCTACGTCAGTTTTCATACAAAACGGTCAACTAGGATAGGGGCTTCTCTTCCCACCTAAGTAACAATAAATTGGTCTCACATTCGGTTGCTAATATCAATGATCTCAATGATATCACTCTGGTATATTGATAACAGCACTCAAAATGATCCAGATGAGAAGTGATTCAATTTGACAACTTCAGTTAGGGTCACATTTTACTAAATCTATTTTAAATTAGACATCTTAAAATGAACCAAACCATATTTTTCAATGTAATAGCAAGCTTTGTGAACAACAAGCATATCTCACACTATTCAAGGCTGCAGTTCTATTATTCTGCCACTGGAGGTTCCAAGATAACAGCCCTGAGTTGAAGGATGTAGTTGACCACTGTGACAAAATGGGTGGGCACGCTAACATTAACTCCAAGCAAGTATGTAAAGGTCTAGTCATCTGATTTGAGATTAGACTGCACGTCCTGTGAAAAAGGGTTTCATCTTTGAGGAAGGACATTTTCAGCAATTATTCCCCATTTGCGAAACAATGCAACAGGACAAACGGCTGGATACACCCAGAGTCTGGGAGAAGATATGCAAATATTGTTAGTCATCACAGTCTGTTATTGAGGGGGGGGTGGGGAGAGGGGAGGGGGAGTCCAATCAGTGGCATAAAGCAACAATTGAAATTCATTGGAGAGGAAGTGAAATTTGTCCCCAAAATGCCTGGAAATATTTAAAGAAGAATGAACAGTAACAGCAATTGAACAGGCACCTTGGCTATCCAAGAATGCTGATATACGGTGCCTTTCTAAACTAAAGACCTTTCGCCTTGACAAAGTCAGTATCCTTCTATTCCCTCCCTTTACATGTATCTATCATAATGCCTCTTAAATGTTGCTATCATACCCACTAGAACCACTTCCTGTGACAGCATATTCCTGCGTAAAAATCTGGCCTCTCACATCTCCTTTAAATCCACACCCCCTTCTACCTTAAATCATGTCCACTAGCAACTGACATTTCTACCCCTGAGAAAAAAGAATGGATAGTTGGAGTCTATCTTAACATTGCCATAAATTGAATGCACAGATTTTCTATGGAGGTGCTCTTCAGTACTTGATGCTGATAGGTCCAGTAGTTCAAGTTGGCACTGCATAGGTTGTGTGTGTGTGTATGCCTGTATTTTGTTTTGGCAGTTGTTGGGTGGCAGGGGGGGGGGGGGGGGGGGGGGGGGAAAGAGGTTGATGAGGCTGAAGCAGGTCCAGCAGGAGAGGTCTAAGGATTGGGAAGGTGAAAAAATGTTTCAAACATGCCAGAAAAAAAGGAACACTTGGCTAACTAAGAGCTACAGCAAAAAAAGTTACTGCCTGTTCAAAAATCTTCCAGCTTTGCCCATAATCTGTGGAAATGCATGAGCTGTATCAGAATTTAACCACTAAATAGATCAGAAAAATATTTACTGAGAACATATAGATGTCTTTCTTCCCCCCCCCATTCCTCAATCTAAATGGTGCTTAATGCCAAAACTCACCGGGTTCCACAGGGCAAGCTGCCGTTCACTCATGCGGCTGAAGCCAGTGGTGAAGACGTTGCCATTTGTCAAGAACACTGCTCTCATTGGCCGTGCTCCCTCGTGAGCTTTATCCTTTTCCTGGGAAGAAGAATATTTTAAAATGATTTTTCACTTCAATTGAAAACAGCCACACATGAATTACAAGTCAGTTGGTAACCTCCAATTTCCATTTCAGTATAATCAACAGGAATGATTTCTCTTATGGCTACACATCTCATCATTCCTCACCAATTGTACATTGGTGTCAGTCAGTATATGTAGTGGCTGCAAAGAGAGCATTTACTCCTTCCCCATGTTACAGTTTCTTCTATATTTCAATGTCACATGAATTTACATTTACTTAAGCCTCCTACAAAGATGTTCGCAGATAAAGGGACGGCTGGAAAATGGGAAGCCTTCAGAAATGAGATAACGAGAATCAAGAGAAAGTATAGGGTTTGGTTAAGAAAAAGAATGAAGCATATGTAAGGTATAGACAGAATAGATCGAGTGAATTCTGAGAAGAGTATAAAGGAAGTAGGAGTATACTTAAGAGGGAAATCAGGAGGGCAAAAAGGGGACATGAGATAGCTTTGGCAAATAGAATTAAGGAGAATCCAAAGGGTTTTACAAATACATTAAGGACAAAAGGGTAGAAGGGTGGTAAGAACAAGACAGCGAACTATAGACCAGTGAGCCTGACGTTGGTAGTGGGCAAGTTGTTGGAGGGAATCCTGAGGGACAGGATGTACGTGTATTTGGAAAGGCAAGGACTGATTAGGGATAGTCAACATGGCGTTGTGCATAGGAAATCATGTCTCACAAACTTGATTGAGTTTTTTGAGGGAGTAACAAAGAGGATTGATGAGGGCAGAACGGTAAATGTGATCTATATGGACTTCAGGAAGGCGTTCGACAAGGTTCCCCATGGGAGACTGATTAGCAAGGTTAGATCTCTCAGAATACAGGGAGAACTAGCCATTTGAATACAGAGCTGGCTTAAAGGTAGAAGACAGAGGGTGGTGGAGGGTCGTTTTTCAGACTGTGACCATTGGAGTGCCACAAGGATCGGTGCTGGGCCCTCTACTTTTTGTCATTTACATAAATGATTTGGATGTGAGCACAAGGAGGTACAGTTAGTAAGTTTGCAGACGACACCAAAGGTGTAGTGGACAGCAAAGGGGGTTACCTCAGATTACAACAGGATCTGGACCAGATGGGCCAATGGGCTGAGAAGTGGCAGATGGAGTTTAATTCAAATAAATGAGAGGTGCTGCATTTTGGGAAAGCAATTCTTAGCAGGACTTACACACTTCATGGTAAGGTCCTAGGGAGTGTTGCTGAACAAAGAGACCTTGGACTGCAGGTACATAGCTCCTTGAAAGTGGAGTCGCAGGTAGATAGGATAGTGAAGGTGGTGTTTGGTATGCTTTCCTTTATTGGTCAGAGTATTGAGTACAGGAGTTGGGAGGTCATGTCGCGGCTGTACAAGACATTGGTTAGGCCACTGTTAGAATTTTGCGTGCAATTCTGGTCTCCTTCCTATTAGAAAGATGTTGTGAAACTTGAAAGGGTTCAGAAAAGATTTACAAGGATGTTGCCAGGGTTGGAGGATTTGAGTTATAGGGAGAGGCTGAACAGGCTGGAGCTGTTTTCCCTGGAGCGTCGGAGGCTGAGGGGTGACCTTATAGAGGTTTACAAAATTATGAGGGGCATGGATAGGGTAAATAGGCAAACTCTTTTCCCTGGGGTCGGGGTGTCCAGAACTAGAGGGCATAGGTTTAGGGTGAGAGGGGAAAGATATAAAAGAGACCTCAGGGCAACTTTTTACACAGAGGGTGGTACGTGTATGGAATGAGTTGCCAGAGGAAGTGGTGGAGGCTGGTACAATTGCAACATTTAAGAGGCATTTGGATGGGTATATGAATAGGAAGGGTTTGGAGGGATATGGGCCGGGTGCTGGCAGGTGGGACTAGATTGGGTTGGGATATCTGATCAGCATGGACGGGTTGGACCAAAGGGTCTGTTTCCATGCTGTACATCTCTATGATTCTATAACTGAAGCAATGGTTTGCAGTTCACATATTAGAAGATACTGTCAGTTCTTGGCTCATCTCTTTGAATTACTTTCTTACATTAAGGACTTGGAACTCTTCAAGCCCATGAGTAACACATCATTCTCGGAAAGGATACAAGAGGAAAATTCTGATCGACAACTAACCATTCTCTTCAGTCAAATCTCCAAAATCTCTCTCCCGATCACCTTGATTTTTAGTCACTTGATAGCACACAATTTTGGTATTTCTGATAAAAATCAGACATGCTGTTGAGGCCATTTAGTTGATAATTACATTGATAAGTTCATGGCAAAATGCTTTGACAGTATTACTTTTCAGCAATACCTTGATTTTGATTGAAACCTGTCTCCTATGCAGTGGCCTTGGAGATCATCTGATACACTTACAGCAATAATTTCCTCTTTGCGTGGATCAATCACTCTCAGTTTCTTATCCTTGCAGGTCGTGCACAGGAGGCTGCCATTACGGTTCCAAGATGTGCTAAAGATCATATCTGGGTGCATGTCATCAAGTGTTATCATGGCCTCAGCTGTTCCCACATTCCAGATGATGATTACATTGTCACAACCTTAACAGGAAAGAAAACATATCCAATGAGCTAAAAAGATGTGAATGGATATGGTGCCCTTCATTATTGTGCAACATCAAAATTAACCATTGAACTCAACGGCTCAAGTAGTTACAAGGAGGGATCAATGAGAGTCAGAAAATCCCTGCAATCCAGTTTCAAAACCAAAATAACTCAGGGAAGTAACTGAGCACTTACTTTGTAAATACAAATCTGTATTTTAATGGCATATGTATTTCAAATTTAATTAACTAAACACTTACTGAACTAGAAATGTTTCATTTTTGCACTGTTTGATAAAATCTCAGCCAGGGGTCTTATAAATGAATTAGTCAGCCTTGACATTCAATCCCCATTTTAATTTCATATATTCTGTACTGATATTTAATTTTACATCATTTAGAAAGGAATAGGAAACTTAAATAACAAACCGGGAAACTTGTCCTAAGTGTAGGACATTATTTGACATGGAAGCTGAGGAGTTTGTAACTCAAAATAGAGGTCATAATGAGAATATAATTATAGGATGATC
The DNA here is from genome assembly GCF_047496795.1 of Chiloscyllium punctatum. Taxonomy (NCBI): domain Eukaryota; kingdom Metazoa; phylum Chordata; class Chondrichthyes; order Orectolobiformes; family Hemiscylliidae; genus Chiloscyllium; species Chiloscyllium punctatum. The sequence continues at coordinate 92,822,308 of NC_092755.1, read as the reverse complement.
AGTTTATACAGGCACTTCTAAGTGAAAATATGGATACAAGAATTTATACCACAAAGGCAACTAAAGAATTGCAACAAAACATGACTTCAAGGGGACAGGAAGAGGTTTACAGAAACAATCTTTAAAGTTATGCTGATAACCTGACAAAAGCAAAAGCAAATTTCCTATCCAAAGGACAAGGGATTTGTAACGACATGAGCATGATGTGCAAGAAAGGTGCAAATGAAAACTTTGATGATCCTTTCCAAATACAAAAAGGAGGGAAGCATTAACCATAATAACTCAACAGCACAAAAAGACTACCTGCTCTCCTTGTGTAGGAGCAATACAAGTAGTCCTGATCTAAGATCAATTAGGAACTAATTGCAATTGTGCATGGTCATTCATCTGTTTGAATCAAAAAAACAGCTTCCTCTCAAATCAATGCTACAAGTACATTGGTCAGTTGTTGAGAAGATCACATTTTTATTTTTGGATAAATGGATTAAAATGGGGAAAGGATACTGCTTTAAAGCCAAGAACCTGTGTCCCCCACCAATGTATTTTCCTCTACCCAATTACTCAATGATATTTTTGTTTATCTAGGCCTGTCTGCATGTGTATGTAGATGTTTAGCAAAGGGTAGAGGTTATGTTCCAAAGGTATATGTTGATAATTCATTTTTGTGCTTGCCCTTGGTTAGAACTGATTTATTTGGAATAAATAGTAGTTTCTTGTTAAGTACAGAAATTGAGTCAATGCCTTCTGTCAATCAGAACCGAAACAGAAAAATTGGAGTCCAAGTAATTTGATTAAATCTGCAATTTGTGCGACCATCCTGGGAGTGGTGGGGCTCAAGCATCAGTATGCTTTTCCAAGTGGATCACAACATTGCTTAGATGTGATTTATTGCTGCTTCATTTCATTGAACTAAAATGGGACACTTCCAAACATAACAAATGATGTAGACTGGGTAATGGTGTAGTTAGCCAAGGTTATATTCATCCAGTGCACTGTTCTTAATGTATCATGTTAAAATTCTCTCAAGAGAGTCATTTCATTGTTACTGGTACAAGTCTGTTTTCCATAAGAAATATCTTAAGCCAAACGTTTGAGCTATACAAGTGCGTTTGTGGACTAGAACCTTATGAACAATAGTAACGTCTGTAATTAGTTTTTCCATTTCAATCTGAGATAACACTAAAGTAGCATGGCATTTAGAAAATAAATTCTCATTTTTGAAATACTAGAGATGAAAGATTTATCAGCCTAAAGTTTACTGTAAGGACAGAATGATCAAGCATTTGGCAAAGAAAGACTCAATATCAATTTGTAATAGGCAAGTCTTGTCTAATGAACCAAGATGATGTTTTAGAAAGGTGTCAAACATGATCAAGGAAGTGTCAAAGATATTATTTAATTAGAGTCTAGAGATATTCAATAAGGTTCCACATTTAAAAAAGTACATTGAATTGCAGGCAACCCGTTGGCTAAAATTTGGAAATTAGTTAGGACAAGCAGAGTAGGGTCAGCTGTTATGTACTCTCACTGGCAGGATGGAATGTGGGGTCTCAGTGTTTCACTATTTATAAATAACTTGAACAAAGAAATGAAGGCCTGTGTATATCTAGTTTTCTAATGGTACTAGGTTGGGTGGAAGGGTAATAGAGGGAACAGGAAGTTGCATAAATGAATTGAGTAATGCGGTACATTCTGGAAATGCAATGTTGGAAAGTGTGATGTCACTAACTTTGGAGTCTAGAAAAGATAAAACAATTCCCACAAGAAGGTAGCACTTATTTATTAACAGAGATATTTGTGCCCAAGTACAGAAACACGAAGAGCCAATTACAGGCATAAGCCAAATTTTTCAAAGGCTAATGCAATTTTGTTCAAAATCTGCAGAGGTTAAGCCACATCTGGAATACTGCATTTAATTCTGATGAATGTGATTTTGGTCTTGAAAGGGCACAGCTGATCCATCAGAATGCCAGCATGATATTTTTGATTAGAGAATTTGATAGGCAAATACTAAAATGTAGGCCCAGACCAGGTAAAGACAGCAAATTTCCTTCCCGAAAAGGGCAGTGAACCCGAATTTCCAACAATTGACAATGGTTTCATCGCCATCATTAGATGTTTAATTCCAGATTTTTGTTAAATTCAAATGCCACAATGGCAGGATTGGAACCCAGGTCCCCAGAACAGTATCTAGGTACCTGGCTTACTCATCAAGCAATAATATCACAAGGGCATCGCCTCCCCTAAGAACCTCTCAGAACCACTTACTTGCAGAAGGGTAGTGGATAAGATTTTTTGTTAAAATAGATTATGAAGGATTACTAAAATGAGACAGAGCTGATCTGTAGCTTTACGTCATTTATGATTTAAGCGAATGTTGGAACAAGCTCAAGGAGTTGAATGGCTACTCGCTCTTGTGTACCGACAAATGATGGAGTAATTACTCCATTATCAACTGAAATCTGCTGTTTCTGTTCTCATTTTTGTTTAATTTGATCACCTAATAAACTCAACATGTTCTTTATGACTCAAGATTATATGGTGTGTCGATGTTATTTGTAAGTTGGAAAGACCAGAATTATGAGGTAGTTAAACAACAGCATAAAGGATTTATTGTTCAATCTAGGAACACTATAGTAAGAGATACTTGGGGCATGAGGTCATGCTATGGTTCTGAGGCTGCGGAGGTTGCTAACAGGAACGACCATTTGCACTGGTTACAAGAAAAGTAATAGTAGAAAGCCTGGTGGCTGTTTATGTAACATAAACAGACAAAGGTCAAGAGACAGGCTGAAACAAGCTGGTATAAATGGAAATACACAATTCTGCAAACTCCAAACAACAGAAAACATCAAATATCTACAGTATACAAAATTCTTGGGTTAATATCTTGTTACTTCCGAGAGAAGGGGCGGACAAGGGCCTGAGCAGGGCGGGGCCGGAGCGGGGAAGGGAAGTGGTGGGGTGGGTGGGGGGAAGGAGGGAGGGAGATGTGGGGGAATTGGGGGAGAGAAGGGGGGAATGGAGGGGAAAGAAGTGGGAGGGAAGGAACAAAGGAAGGGAACCGGGGAATGTTGATCCAGTGAGAGAAAGGAAGGCAGGAATCATTTCATACAGAGCATCAGCACTGTAATTGCCAAGCTGGGCTTCATGGGATGTGGTTTGGGCTCTGTATATTCGCTGTAAAAAAAAAATGGTTCTTCAAATCATTGCCCAAGGTTTGAAGCAGTGGAACAACTATTTCTGAAGCATAACACTTTGCCTTGGTGGATGAATGCATTGCATTGTGGTGTTGTACAGAGCTACAGAAATCAGGAAGGTTTCAGTTTTGACCTTTGATACATCACAACTTAGTACGCGACCAAGTAGGAAGTGAGGATGTTAAAACTCTCTTATCTCTTTTCAGAAGTAGCACAAGAAAGATAACAATACAGAGGGGAGGCAATAGCCCAGTGGCATTATCACAAGATTAACAACCCAGAAACTAATGTTCAAATCCTGCCACAGCACAGGCTACAACTTGAATTCAACAGAAAACCTAAAATTAAGAATCTATCAATCACCATGAAATTGCCTATTGTCAGAAAAACCCATCGGGCTCACTAAAGTCCTTCAGAGAAAGAAATTTGCTATTCTCACCTGGTCTGGCCTACATGACTCCAGACACTCAGCAATGTGGGTGACTCTCAACTGTCCTCTGAAATGGCCTACTCAGCCAATCAGTTCACAGGCAGCTAGGGATGGGCAATAAATGCTGGCCAGCCAGCAATGCTCATGGCCCACAAGTGAATAAATAAAAATGTTCATACTTAATGTACAACATCTGTCAGAGTCAGGTAACTGCAGGGGGATAAAAGCTTAACGAGTTTAAAACAGGTCATGACAGGTCCATCACTACAGAACGAGAAAAGATACCCAAAACTCTCATCACAGAAGCACACGCAAGATAGTCTCTCAACCGTAGCAGCTCTCAAAGATACTGAGCACAAGACAAAAAGGCCAGGCACAAGAAGTTTATTACTTTAGTTTTGCTTCTGTTCTACCAAGGCCCCAAGGTTTAGAAACCTCTGGGTCTGAGGTTTAGATAGGGGGAGAAGTGGGTGCCAGCAAGGGCAAGAAGGGTCTCGTCACAATCGTAAAATGTAGATGAGCAGTTTTTCAACTTTCATCATCTGGTTCTAATGCCTGGGACTTTTCATGGTCTGAGATGGTTTCAAAAAGCAAGGAAACCTAAAAATGATCATAGTGATCACCTGACTGCAGGTCAAGCTAAGCTGCATAAAACCACAAAGTTCATAAATTGAAGTCTTTAAAAAGTTGCCTGTGATTAACAGTTTGAAAACAAGAGACTTTGATCCTGGAATTTACAACCCCACTGTATTTCAAGAAGCTTTTGTTTTGGCAGAGAAGGGAGATGGATTTGTAACTGGAATGGAAAATATTTCTCTCTCCCTCTGGTCTCTGTTTTTTCTCAGTCTCTCAAAAGACAAAAGATGATAGAACAAAATGGAACAAACATCCAATTACAAACTCAAACATATCTGCAATTTTACATGGCAGGAATAGATCCAATTGAGTGCATTTAATCAACAGTGGTCTCAGGTTTGAATCTAATACTTCAAGAACACCCAAGAACTTTAAACTGAATACTTTTTATTCTTTACTTTGTACTAAACACTAGCCCCTCTTATTTTCTATAATAATGCGAGATTGATGTTGCATCTTTATTTTTTTCTCAGGCGTGAGCAAATAAATTCTTTCGAACACTCAGGAAAACCTTGAAATTAGCTCTTTAATTGCTCCTGAATTAGTTAATTTTTTTTTTGGTGAGGTATTGTTGTGCACTAACAATATTAAATCTTTGAGGCAGCTTACCAAGGCAGTTGAAAAGAGTAATGCTGATTCAACCCTGCTCACCTAGTTGTAACAAAGGACCTTTGGTTCACTGAAGATTGGGAAGTTAGTTAGTTCACATCACTGGCCATTCTTTTGTTGAACTGACTACAGACCCAAGGTTCAAAAATCATCAACTATTGAAGCTAGAGCCAACGTACCTTACTCAAAAATCAAGCTTAAAATCCTGAAATTTCATGACAAAGACCATCACCGTGCCAAATCTGATAATTCAGCAACACTGGGTGTTGTGGAATTACTTCTAAATAAACCTGTTGGACAATAACCTGGTGTTGTGATTTTTTTTTAAACTTTGTCCACTCCAGTCCAACACCTGCACCTCCACATTATATAATCCAGTCAGACACAGTTAGCCTTTTGGAAGATTGGTGTATGATTAGAGATCTTGTCTTGATTACTTGTATATTGCATAGTACTTGACTGTTTTTATTCTGCAACTGTTGAACAGTGATTCAATTCAGGTGATTAATACAATTACCTTATAATGCAAGTAGTAGAGCTAAACATGTAGGTAAGAAAATGTTACACCTCACCACATTTTCCATTTTCATACTAAGTTAAAATAAGGAAACAGGATAAAAGCAAAAATTCCTCAGTGTCATGTACATTAGAGATGTCCTGCCAAGCTGTCAACCTGTGAAAAAACCTCAAAAGGGAGAAACCTAACTGTATAGAACAGGTAAAAACTCAACTTTGTATAGGAAAAGAAGGAAATGGTTTGATCTGAAGCACTAATGAACTGACTCATGCCTGAACACCATACACTGACTAGCATTGGCTACTGCAGTTTAGTAGAGTGGCAGAATGTAAATTACTGGCAGGCCAATAAGCAACAACATAATAATCCTCAATTAACTCCTGGTTGATCAGAAGCTGGAAAAGCAAATGAAAAACATTTCTTTCTGACCCCTCTCTAAATGACAGGCTCCTTTATGATACTGAATTAGGATTCAGAGGAGGTTCACTCGGTTAATTCCAGAGTTGAGGGGTTTGGCTTATGAGGAGAGATCTATGAGATAATTGGGATTATATTCATTGGAATTCAGAAGAATGAGGGGGGAATTTATAGAAACATTAAATTATGAATGGAATCGCTAAAATAGAAATGGGCAGCACGGTGGCAAGCACTGCTGCCTCACAGCGCCAGAGACCCGGGTTCAATTCCCGCCTCAGGCGACTCTCTGTGGGGAGTTTGCATATTCTCCCAGTGACTGCGTGGGTTTCCTCTGGGTGCTCCGGTTTCCTCCCACAATCCAAAAATGTGCAGGTTAGGTGGATTGGCCATGCTAAATTGCCCATAGTGTTAGGTGATGGGATAAATGTAGGGGAATGGGTCTGGGTGGGTTGCGCTTCGGCGGATCGGTGTGGACTTGTTGGGCCGAAGGGCCTGTTTCCACACTAAGTGATCTAATTATCGAATCCAAAAAAAAAGTAGATAGGATGCTTCTACTGACAGGTGAAGCTAGGACAAGAGGGCATAGCCTCAAGATTAGAGGGAGCAAATTTAGGATTGAATTGAGAAGGAACTTTTTCACCCAGAGGGTATGTTAATCTATGGAATTCCTTGCCCAGGGAAGTAGTTGACGCTACTACAGTACACTGTTTTATAACTAAGGTAGATATTTTTTAAAAAATAAAGGAATTAAAAGGGATACAGTGAGAGTGTAGGTAAGTTGAGCTGAGGCAATGAAAAGATTAGCCATTATCTTATTGAATGGCGGAGCAGACTTGAAGGGCTGGATGGCCTACTCCTGCTCCGAGTTCATATGTTCTTATGAATTAACCTCCAGATAACCCCACTGCATTCCTGACCAGCCCTTCAGTTACATCAATGTCACGCAGAGCTGGGAAGCAAGACTACTCATTTATTACAAAGTTCTTCAAAGGAAACACTGATAATAAGAGTGCCTCCACATATGGTCATAGATTTGTTCATGCAAATACAGACATGCCTCAGTGTATAATTCTTTGCAGAGCACATCCTTATCTTGCCAGGATTACTGAGCTTTAACCTTTAGAAGTCTGGGTGGGGATAATCAAATTCCTCTTTGTAAAATAGATATCACGTGACAAATTCTGAAAGCAGTTTTCATTTAATAGTCTAATTTAAGCATCATGTAAAAACCAGGTTCCCACACCCTCTTATTTGGCTTAAACCCTACAACAAGCATTTCAAGAAGGTCAGATTAAATCAATGTTATCAGATTTATGGTAGGATATTCTGGTATAAACTTCCAAGTCAGTTTTGGACTGTTTGAAACATTAAATTAGTTTGGCATATTGAGTCATAGAGATGTACAACATGGAAACAGACCCTTCGGTCCAACCCGTCCTTGCCAACCAGACATCCCAACCTGATCTAGTCTCACCTGCCAGCACCCGGCCCATATCCCTCCAAACCCTTCCTATTCATATACCCATCCAAATGCCTCTTAAATGTTGCAATTGTACCAGCCTTCACCACTTTCTCTGGCAGCTCATTCCATACACGTACCACCCTCTGTGTGAAAAAGTTACCCCCTTAGGTCTCTTTTATATCTTTCCCCTCTCACCCTAAACCTATGCCCTCTAGTTCTGGACTCCCCGACCCAGGGAAAAGACTTTCCCTATTTATCCTATCCACACCCCTTATGATTTTATTAACCTCTAAGGTCACCCCTCAGCCTCCGACGCTCCAGGGAAAACAGCCCCAGCCTGTTCAGCCTCTCACTATAGCTCAGATCCTCCAACCCTGGCAACATCCTTGTAAATCTTTTCTTCACAACATCTTTCAGACACGAAGGAGATCAGAATTGCACGCAATATTCCAACAGCGGCCTAACCAATGTCCTGAACAGCTGCAACTTGTCCTCCCAACTCCTGTCCTCAATACTCTGACCAATAAAAAGCTTACCAAATGCCTTCTTCACTATCCTATTTACCTGTGACTCCACTTTCAGGAGCTATGAACCTGCGCTCCAAAGTCTCTTTGTTCAGCAACACTCCTTAGGACCTTACCATTAAGTGTATAAGTCCTGTTAAGATTTGGTTCTCCAAAATGCAGCACCTCACATTTATCTGAATTAAAGTCCATCTGCCACTTCTCAGCCCATCAGCTCAAGATCCTGTTGTAATCGGAGGTAACCTTCTTCACTGTCCACTACATCTCCAATTTTGGTGTCATCTGCAAACTTACTAACTGTACTTTTTATGCTCGCATCCAAATCATTTATGTAAATGACAAAAAGTAGAGGGCCCCGCACCGATCCTAGGGGCTCTCCACTGGTTACAGGCCTCCAGTGTGAAAAACAACTCTCCACCACCACCCTCTGTCTTCTACCTTTGAGCCGGTTCTGTATCCAAATGGCTAGTTCTCCCTGTATTCAATGAGATCTAACCTTGCTAATCAGTCTCCCATGGGGAACCTTGTCGAACGCCTTACTGAAATCCATATAGATCACACCAACCACTCTGCCCTCATCAATCCTCTTTGTTACCTCTTCAAAAAAACTCAATCAAGTTTGTGAAACATGATTTCCCATGCACAAAGCCATATTAAAGGAAAAAGTTCATTCTTTAAGTCCTTTAAAGTTTAGTCCTTGTAGAGTGTCACTGAGCATCTACAGATGAAATTTCTGGGGAAGGCAAGGGGTTGTGGTTCACAATGGTTCCAACTACATCGGCAGGAAGAGGGCTGAGGTCCTGAAAGCAGAATTCAAGGAATCAGAAAGGAATTTAAAAAGCCAGACCTCAAGAACAGTAATCACAGAATTACTCCCAATGCCATATGCTAATGAGCACAACAGGAGGGTCGATCAAACATGTGGGTTGGGAAGTAGTGTAGGAAGGAGTGTATCATATTTCTGAGGAAGGTGGAACCTGTACAAGAGGGATGGGTTACACCTCAACAGGTCCGGGACTAATACTTTCACAGGGAGAAGAGAGAGTTAAGCTGTTTGTAGTACAAAAGCTTCAAGGATGACAGGAGAAACAAAGCTGAGCATAAAATGTGTTTAAAAGCAAAACTATACCAAAAGAGACAAAGTTAAGGGCATTCTATTTGAATACATGCAGCATTCGCAACAGGTTACATGATCTAATGACAGAGACATATATGAGGTAAATGTCAATAAAGAAATTTGGCTGCATGGTGACCAGGGCTGAATAACCAAGGATGTTCAAATAAAGACAAAACACCTTGGAAACCTGAACCAAAAGCACAAGAAATATTGGGCAAACTCAGCAGGTTCAGTAGCATCCATGTGGAGAGTAAGTGTTATTGTTTCAAGTCCAGTACATTTTGAAGCCGAGCCATACTGGTTAACCTTTAACCATACTTGTTAACTGTTGCTGGACCTGCTGAATTTCCCCAGCATTTGTTGGGTTGTTTTACCCAAGAATATTTGACAGTTAGGAACGACAGACAAAGAAAAAGGAGGGGGGAAATTGTGCTGACAAGATGAGATGGGCTATGTACTTTATAAGGGAGAATCAGACTGGAAGAATGATGTGTTGCCTCTCAAATAATGCAGAGTGTTTCTTAAATGGTCAGAGGTTGGCAATTCAAGATATGCAAAGGGTCTTGCATATGTTTGTTAAAGTCACTGAAGGCTAACATTGCAGATGCAGCAAGCTGTTAGCAAGGCTAATAGATGGTTATTCAAATAATTGTGTGCAACTGTTTGCATTGTTGCATTAAGTGTAATAGTTCAAAATTTCATAGATTCTGAAATGATTCTCACAGATTATTCCCATGGAGGGAGTACAATGAAGGCTCACCAGACCTGTTATTACTATGCTATGATTGGGAAAACTAGGCTTGTATTCTCCAGAGTTTCAAAGAGTGAGAGGTAATCTCATTGATAGCTATGAAATTCTTAAAGGATAGACAATGTCGATTCATGCAAGATATTTCTGCTGGTTGGGGAGCTTAGAACAAGGGAACACAATGTAAACATAAGGGGAATATCAATCATGATCATAGTGTCAATCAATATGGAAACAGGTCCTTTGGTCCAACCAGTCCTTACTGAATACAATCCCAAACTAAACTAGTCCCACCTAAACTGGACCTGCTCCTGGTCCATATCCTTCCAAATCAAAATGACGAGCTTTTCTTTTAACTCTGAGGATGGTGAATCTTTGGAATTCTTTACCCGTAGAGGGAAGCATATCAAATGTTATGCAGACAGTGGGGTTAAAAGGCAATGAAGCATCCCATCAGCTGTTATGGTATTCAATAGCAGAGCAGGCTTGACAGCTGACTGACCCACACCTGCTCTTATATTCCGATCATTCATGTGGGGTCGATGGCCTTATTCTACACTGTAACAGTTTTGCGATTCTGTAAAACATACTGGAATACAAAACCATTTCAATCAACATCCTCTACCTTATAGATTTGCTCATTCTCTATTTCTGAACCTTCTTGGACTGGCTGTTCATTTTGGAGACATTACAGTACTTAAGTTAGCCCTCAACCAATATCCATATGTAATCGCCAGAATGTGAATAACTGAGTCAATATTCACACCCTAAACTAAAGGGTATTGACCTAATGTGCACTACGTCTGCAATAGCTCAGTCAAATCAGCTCACGTAACAGAGATCAAATCTGGGAGCAAACCCCCTTATTGCACACATCAATAATTATTGGTATACAGCTGGAGTATGATTAATTTTGTGGCAGAACTTGTGCTTTTCAAAGGTTAAACCTTTTGAACAGAATTCCTGGAAAACTTGACAATGGCAGAAGATCCACAACTTTTCTTCCAGTTTAACACAACTTAAAACCTGCCCACTGCTTACTTATAGGAACCATAATCTTGTTGTCAAAATTATTTTAATGAGTTCCATAGACATTTATAGAAAACATGAAAGCTTTGATGTTATTAAGGCGGCATTAAATGCTTCATTAGTGAAAGTTGGCAGTGGCACACTTTGGCTGTCAGAGACCTATGAATCTCCATGTTAGAAAAAAAAGGCAGACATATAGACGAAATCACTTGAGAACTCAGACTTTTAATTAAATGTATAAGTAATGAGTCTCCCATCAGTGCTTACAGATGAGTGAAGTAGGTTAATAGGCAACTTCGGCCTGCTTTATTTAAAATAAAAAGAGTCTAATAAGTTAAGGGTTTTTGCTCATGCCCAAAGGCTTTTTAAAAATCAATAAAAGGAACTCAACCATTGACACAAAAAAAAATCCGGACGAGTGAAATTTAAATAATATTGTTAAATTGATGCAAGAGCTCATTACCCATAGAATTTTCATAATCGCATTGTCAAAGAGAGTACAATGCAAAATGGCTGATCCAAAGATTCCTTTGAATAATTATTACCTTAAAATACAAAAATAGGTTAAGGTGGATACAGCTTTTATTACACTTTGGGCTTCTGTTGTAATGCATGAACAAATCTAGAACAGAGATCAGTTTAGATTTAACAAAACATAAAGGTGATGAATTCACATTGGAATGTTCATGTATGACAAATGCAAAACAAAGCTGTTTGGCTAAAAAAACCTGATTGAGGGATATGACAGGTTTTAAAAATAATATTTGGAATTAGTTACATGGATTGCCAGCCTTTTCTATCTCACAGTTCTAGTACTTAAAGCATAATTAGCATTAATATAGAAATATTTTGAAATTTACAAAAAGTTATGATATCGCAGTTGGCAAATATATGAGCAGAAATATGCCTCTTAAAGAGACTCAAATAAATTAGCTTTCAGGAAAGAAGGAAATTGTTACAGATAGAATCCCTTCAGAATGAAAAGATATTGCAGACTCCTCATTAAATTGTAACAGCAGAATCACAAGCCTACATTAAGGGAGTGTGAGCAAGAGATCACCTCACCTGCACTAAGTAGAACATTGCGCGCAGTCGGATGCCAAGATACAATCCCAACTCTCTTGGCATGTCCCTCCAAGATGACAACAGGCTCTGTGATGGGAGCTGTCAGTCCATTCTCTGGTATTTGCCAGATCTATTAACAGGGAAAAAAACATGTAAATTTAACTGGACTGAATAAAATGCAAACTGAGGATATCTCAAAACAAACTGCACACATTCCAATTTTGGCCAGACTTACAACCCATCAAATGAAGACAATGACAAACAGTATGTGGGATATTTAGAGGTTTACCTAGATGCGCTTCTTCCCAAGGTCTCATGAACCATCAGGCGCCACTATTAACAAGGTTTCCGCCAGAATAGGCTGCTTTTATATCCCTCCCGTACAATAATTGAATTACATGAGGAATTTTAGGGGAATGGACTTTAGATAATTTACAAACAGTCAGAGTTGTGATTGTGCACATAAAGTAGCACATAATTCCACCAAGAGAACATCAGTATGAATGAGATGGATTAACTCAAGAGTATAAGATTAAAAGTTTACTGAACTTGGTGAAGAAATATTTGCATGGCACTAGAACTGGGAGTTTATAGTTATAAAACAAACGTGAAGAGGCGCGGGCATTTTCCTCAAAGGAAAGATTAATGAATAGCCAAATGGAGGTCTTTAATATTAAGTGATCTAGTGCAATAAACCTGTTTCGTTGCTGTAGAATCCATGTAGAACAAACAGAATCCTGCCACCCTCACTGTCTAACAATTACATTCTATAATACTAGCAGTACTACTGTATTATTGTCACTGGACCTTCCCAGCCCTGGGAGAGATTATCTGATGGGAGCAATAAAGGTGAAAATTATGTTTTTGAAATTTTCTGCTGATAGTCTTGTTGAACTCCCACTCGAGTGAGTCACTAACCCTAACCCAACATTTTATGGAAACAAAAAGCAGAATACTGCAGGTATTGAAATCTGAAATTAAAGTGGGAAATGCTGGACATATTCCAAAAAAACAGCACCTGTGGAAAGTACCATTAATGCTCGAAGAAACCCAAACATCCAAAAATACACACAATTACAATTTTAAACTAAAATAAACATTCTTGTACATCAAAAAGAATTATTCAAAGCAAGCACTATTAACTTAATACCTAATTATGCTATGAACTCCTTTAAACATTACAGTCTTTGAGTTCACTTATTTTTTTTCAGAACCAAACCACAGCTCTCCAGAATTCACTTATTTTCTATCCAGAATTCCAGCTAATCTTCCGAGGTATGATTCTATGATATCTTGCCATTAGCTCTTTGGATTTATGACCTTTATTTCCTATCGACTGAGCTCCCTTCGTTTTTAAACAATTTCGGTAGATACAAAACTACCTTCTAAAACTTTCAAAGCCAACTCCGACAACTGGTTTCTGCTACAAGGTACTGAGAGGACCACCAAACAAAAAGAAACCGAAGAACTACAGCTGCTGGAAATCAGAAACAAATTCAGAAATTCAAGAAACTCAGGTCTGGCAGCTACTGTGGAGAGAAAGCAGAGTGAATGTTTCAGGTCTGGTGACCCTTCCTCAGGAGTTCAGTTTGCACGCAGAGAGGACCACTCAGTTTTTCATTTGCTGCAGTTGGAAAAAATCTGAGCATTTCCGACCCCCCCCCCCCCCCCCCTCAAACTGAATTGCCTGCTTCAGTCAGTAAATACATAGATAAATCTCACAAATCAGCATTCCAACCATAGCTCCAATCATTTATGTCAATGATATTACGGTAAGTTGAGATTTAAATAAAAATACAAATTATTTTACTTTCGACAGAATTCCAATTCTGCAATCATGGTAATTAAATTTCTTTAAATCATCTTTTCCCAAAAATGTCTGCTGGAAGGAGGCCAGTCCACCCACAGAATTCATGCTGACTCTGTACAACAATTGAATGAATCCCATTTCCCCACTCTATCCCTGTACCTCCAGTTCCTTTTCATTTCACTTTGAAATCAATGGTCTCTGCTTTCACCACACTTGGGCTGAGAGTCCCAGGTCATTGCCATTCATAGCATAAAATAGCTCCTCTACACATTTCTCATGATAAACATTCCCCTTAATACACATGCATCGTACCTTGCATGTCACCTATTCTATCAGAGGAACTCAGTGCAGTTCAAGACCCTCATCTTGCAGACAAATCTTCTGAATCTGGTCTAATTTCTGTAACTAAATCAGGAGTTTCCCTGTGGAGGGTAATTCAATCATTTCAAAAAAATTGCAAAGTAAATCAAGCTCTCAGACTGCTGGAGTGTGCATAATTCTAAAAAGATATGCTGCTGAGTTAGCAGATTCCAACAGGACAAAGTCTCGCTGAAAGGACTGAAGCTTGGCCTGTTATGAATAAATCTTCACAACATTACCTCAAGAGTATGCTTAACTTGCAGGTGAGCAGAGTTCTTAATGCTGAACCATTTCCAAAAAAAACTCAAACTCAAACTTTATCATTAGCTCCGAACTAGCAGTAACATTGAACATTATGGTCTGCTTTCCATCTAGTTCATCTGATAAAAAGTTAAAAATCCATACAGATCAGTAAACTCTGGGTCCATGGCACATAGTGAATTATCAGTCCAGTTTGCCAGGAAAAGAACTGTTACAGTTTTCCCTTTGAACCCCATGCTAAATGGGAAATATTTAGCTTTTGTTCCCACACTTTATGATAACGTGGTGACCGTTGTTGGAAAGTGTGGGTGGATGATATGCTACAAAATTGAGCAGCCTGCCAACACTCACTGTCTAGACTCATTTAGGATGAGAACATTCATACAGTATACCTTAATACAAACTTGCAAAAAAAATGCCCATTGCAGCATTCAGTGGATCTTAATTCTAGGTTATTCAGACCATTACTTTATCTGGAGGTCTAACCATCATCTTTGAAAGGAATTTCAATGTGCCCTCAAATGTGTTCTATTGTGTTTTTAAATATTACCCATTTTTACTGCAGGTACCAAAAGGCAGCCGGCATTTACTGTCCAGCTCTAGCGATCTTAAAAATGGTGGCGATGGACCGCCTTGAACCTACAGCAAAGAATTTCCCTCACCGATTTAGGTCAGATGTTTAAGGAATCTATCACGGACTAGGAAGCTATGATCAAATCAGGGATCTGGAGGCAAAGTTGTTCCCATGCATCTCCTGCCTTTTGGGTGCAGCCAATCACAGATTTAGAAGCTATTGCAAAGCATGACAGTACAGAGGCCAGCTGTGGTGTATGCTCATGGTCCGAGTGGATGTTTTATGTCAGTCAATAATGCACCTATCAAACATGTTGTGCTTCTGGCCGTTGTAGTCACACCTGTCAAGGCAAGACTGTCCCATAGTAGGCTTGAGTGGACTTCAGAGTATCAGGTGATGAGTTACTCGATGACTGGTTTTTGGTCAACGGTGACCAATGTTGATAGTGGTATTACTATAGAATTTCGAAGGGATATGGGGCTGTCTCACTGGAGACAATCTTATGTAGCATTCAAGTGGCAATTAAAACTGCACATCGGTCTAAGCCCATGGGGTTGCTGCATGCAGGAATGCATTCATACATTACTTGAGGAATCATGAATGAATGACAGTACAAATCAGCAAACAACCTCACTTCCAACTTGCAGTTAGAAAGGAGGTCAATTATAATTGCCGCTATAAAATGTTGCTCCCTTTACTAACAGTTTAGCTTCAAATAGTATTCTGACTTTACTGTTCCTACTCCATTAATTATCCTATATCCCTCTAGCATGTTAGAAGGTAAATTACTAAAGTAGCAAAGGACTAATGGTATTTGTATAGGAGGTCACATTGAAGACCAGTACATGAGGAGGAGAAATGATGAAAAAAGATCTGCTGTCTATTCAGGGCATAGATACAACAGCAAAGGGAGATATACGACGGAAGGAAGAATTTTTTTTTTTAAAATGGGGAGGCAATGGAATGCACTATTTGAGTGCATTATTGACGCAAAAAAACAATGGCATTAGTAGCACTGATCATGTGGAAACTAAGCAGTTACATAGACTAGCTTGGATGAACAATGAACTTGTGTTTTGTATGCAATAAAGGCCTTCAACAGCAGATGGCAGTGATGTGGTTAAACCAGTTGTGCTGCAAGTTAAAGCAGAAAATCCAACACTTTTTTATATCTGATGCCTCACGACCTCAAAAATCTGCATCAATGTTATTGTTAGTTTACATCCATTGCAAGGGGCGTATAACAATTTTGGTGTTTCAATTCAAGATTTACAGCACAAAAAACAACTCTTCCTCAAAAAATAGATCAGAATTCCTGAGGCTGCATAAACAGAATTGGCAGTACACGCAGAATAAACATGGTTGAGGCCTGTAGGATGAACAATTTATTGTTCCTATTCCATTAATTACCCCATGTCCCTCCAAGATGACATTACAAAGTACTAGAAGATAAATTACCGAAGTAGCAAAGGGCCAATGAGCAATATTGCAAGCGACAATACTTTCGGTTCAAAAGCTATTCTTCCATTTATCCAGCTGTTTGATATATTCTTTTATTTAAACAATACTTGAAATTTAAATGAAGGATAATGGACACCTTAGTTAAAGAAAAATGCATTCAAGGTTAAGGGTATATTAAGAATACTGGGATTGGTATCTAAACACATATGGAGGAAGTCAGACAAATCCTCAATACCCATCTCTTGCTTCATTTGAAACCAGGGTCCATCTGACATTTCTCAACAAGCTTCAGTCCAGGATCAGATGACAGTCAGGCTTGGCTTGCTGAACTGTCCAGCATTATGTAGATTGGATCGAAGTTGAAGTTACTTTTCCAAAAATGACATGGATGACAAATGAATTTACTATAGCCAAGTTGGCGGGTGACAAAAATAGGTGGGAAGGTAAGTGATGAGGATGAAACAAACAGGATAAGTGGGCAAAAACTTAGCAGATAGAATATAATGTGGGAAAATGGGAGGAATGCACTTTGGCAGGAAGCATAGAAGAGCTAAACATTATTTAAGTGGAGAAAGACAGAGATCTACACAAGATAGGCGTTTGGGAATCCTCAAGTATGAAATCACAAAAAGCGAGCATCCAAGTTCAGTGGATAATTGGGAAGGTAAATGAATTGTTTGCCTTCATTTCAAATGGAATGAAATATAAAAATGGGGAAGTCTTACTAAAACTATTCAAAGCACTAGTCAGATTGGATCTTGTATCCTGTGAAGAGTTTTCGGTCACCTATAAAGAAAAGATATTTACAAGGCGGCCAGAGAAGGTCCACTCAGTTGATAGCCATTATAAAAGGAAAATTCTTCTAATGGTTAGAGTAGGTCAGGATTGTAATAATTGCAGTTTAGAAGAATGAGAGGGGACCATATTGAAACAAACAGGGATTCTTAGGGGCTTGCCAGGGTTAGAGTTAGGCAAAGACAAGCTGAGTGGTTGTTTCGAGGAGAAAGTGAGGACTGCAGATGCTGGAGATCAGAGTTGAGAATGTGTTCCTGGAAAAGCGCAGGTCAGGCAGCATCCAAGGAACAGGAGAATCGACGTTTTGAGCATAAGCCCTTCTTCAGGATTCCTGAAGAAGGGCTTATGCCCGAAACGTCGATTCTCTTGTTCCTTGAATGCTACCTGACCTGCTGTGCTTTTCCAGTAAACACATTCTCAGCTCTGATCGGTTGTTGCCCCTTGTGAAATGATCTCAGACCAGGATCACCTATTTAAGGTAGTGTCTTTCCTCAGATGGGAATGAATCTGCAGAATTCTTTACTGGAGAGAGGCGTCGAGATTAGGCTGCTCGCCTGACAGATTTTTAATCAGAATTTGAATTAAGGGTTTAGGATTAAGGGTAGGAAATTGAAGTTGAGGATTATTATTACATCATTGAGGATTCTTACATTAGCCAATTTACATCTGATCAAATGGCAGAGCAGACTCAATGAACAACCGGTTGACGTCTGCTTCCATGTCTTATGATCCAAGCCTCGTTTTAGACCATAGTTTCTCAGTAAACAAGTTAACCCATTCTTACTATATCACAAACTCTGGAAACAATGTCCCCAAGTATAACTTGCAGTTCCCTCGGATATTGATGTGTGCTTCTGAGACGTCAGGTTGGTGAGTGAGGCCCTTCAGTGGTGGGCTTGTCTTGTCCTGTCCTGTCCATGTTGATCTTCCGTAATTACACCAGCACCACTCCCCACCTCTTCCTCCACTACATTGATGACTGCATTGGCGCCACCTCGTGCTCCCGCGAGGAGGTCGAGCAATTCATCAACTTCACCAACACATTCCATCCTGACCATCTCTGACACGTCCCTCCCCTTCCTGGACCTCTCCATCTCCATTAATGACAACCGACTTGACACTGACAGTTTTTTACAAACCCACCGACTCCCACAGCTACCTCTTGTAAAAATGCCATCCCGTATTCCCAATTCCTCCGCCTCCACCGGATCTGTTCCCAGGAGGACCAGTTCCACCACAGAACACACCAGATGGCCTCCTTCTTTAGAGACCGGAAATTCCCTTCCCACGTGGTTAAAGATGCCCTCCAACGCATCTCGTCCACATCCCGCACCTCTGCCCTCAGACCCCACCCCTCCAACTGTAACAAGGACAGAACACCCCTGGTGCTCACCTTCCACCCTACAAACCTTCGCATCAACCAAATCATCCACCGACATTTCCGCCACCTCCAAACAGACCCCACTACCAGGGATATATTTCCCTCCCCACCCCTTTCCGCCTTCCGCAAAGACCGTTCCCTCCGTGACTACCTGGTCAGGTCCACGCCCCCAAACAACCCACCCTCCAATCCTGGCACTTTCCCCTACCACCGCAGGAACTGTAAAACCTGCGCCCACACCTCCTCCTTCACCTCTATCCAAGGCCCTAAAGGAGCCTTCCACATCCAAAGTTTTACTTGCACATCCACTAATATCATTTATTGTATCCGTTGCTTCCGATGGGGTCTCCTCTACATTGGGGAGACTGGGCGCCTCCTAGCAGAGCGCTTTAGGGAACATCTCCAGGACTCCCGCACCAATCAACCAAACCGCCCCGTGGCCCAACATTTCAACTCCCCCTCCCACTCTGCCGAGGACATGGACGTCCTGGGCCTCCTTCACCGCCGCTCCCTCACCACCAGACGCCTGGAGGAAGAACGCCTCATCTTCCGCCTCGGAACACTTCAACCCCAGGGCATCAATGTGGACTTCAACAGCTTCCTCATTTCCCCTTCCCCCATCTCACTTTAGTTCTAAACTTCCAGCTCAGTAACTGTCCCCTTGACTTGCCCGGACTTGTCCTACCTGCCTATCTTCTTTTCCACCTATCCACTCCACCCTCTCCTCCTTGACCTATCACCTTCATCCCCTCCCCCACTCACCCATTGTATTTTATGCTGCTTTCTCCCCACCCCCACCCTCCTCTAGCTTATCTCTCCACGCTTCAGGCTTAATGCCTTTATTCCTGATGAAGGGCTTTTGCCCGAAACATCGATTTCGAAGCTATTTGGATGCTGCCGGAACTGCTGTGCTCTTCCAGCACCACTAATCCAGAATATGGTTTCCAGCATCTGCAGTTATTGTTTTTACCTTGTCCTGTCCATCCCAACCCTCTTTACATAAGATCATAAGAAATAGGAGCAGGAATACACCATGGGCCCCTCAAACCTGCCTGCCATTCATAAGACCATTTCTGATCTGCCTCAGACTGCAACTGCTTGTTTTTACCACCTCTTCAAAGACCTCAGCTCCTCACATAGATATTTCAAAGATCTATATACTTCCTCTTTAAATACTTTGTGTTCTACTTATCATAACTCTTTGGGCTAGAGAAATCACCACGCTTGCATCCCATTATTCCGGAGCTATGCCCCTTAGTTCAACGGGTCTCAACCCCTGCCAAGCTCCCTCAGAATCTTGTAAATTTCATCAGCTACCCCTCATTCTTCAAAACTCTAATGAATAAAGGTTTAACCTTTATTCTTGACAGGTGAACCCATTCATCCCAGGAATCGGCCTAGTGAGTCTCTCTTGAACTGCCTCCAAAACCTGTGTATATCCTTCTTTAAATAAGGGAGGCAAAACTGTACACTGTACTCCAGCAGCAGCCTCACTAACACTCTTGACTGTGTTATTAAGACTTCCCCTATTTCTAAAGTCCAGGCTCATAACTATAAAGAGCAAGTTTAACTCTTGTAGTTGAATTCACCTCAAGGCCATTAGAAATAGTGAAATAAGCTACTTGGACCTACTCTGGGTTGAATATTTTCCTTTTTAAAGGAAACACTGCATTTGTCACAGCACATTTCTTTGCATTTCATGACAAGTGACAGGCAAGAGAAGGGAGAGATGTAACCTTCAAAGATAAAAGTAATCATCTGAATAAAAAGGTACCCATCATCTAAGTGGGAATCCTGACTGCTAAGGTGGCGAACTTAGAGCACTGATCAGTACATGAGAATGAGGTATTATAGCAGTCACTGAGACATGTTTGAAGGAAGGGCAGGACTGGCAGCTCAACATTCCAGGGTATATAATTTTCAGGGATGACGTGGAAAGATGAGGGGGGGATGGGGGCACTGCATTACTGATAAAGGAAATTACTACTGCAGTAATGAGGGAGAATGTCTTCGATGGGTCTTCAGATGAGGCCATTTGAATAGAGCTTGGAAGTAAGGGGGATTTCACTGCTGGGATTTTACCACAGGCCTCCCAATCAGAGAGAGTTGGAGAAGCAGTTATGAAAGTAAATCACAGACACAAGAGAAATAGGGTCATGGTAGTCAGGGATTTCAATTTTGTTAACAACCAAGATCTTGAGTGTGAAAGGATTATTGGGGTGGAGTTTTTAAAGAAGTGCACCCAAGGAGCCTTTTGTGCCTGTACATAGGAAGTCTTACCAGAGATGGGACAATGTTAGACCTATCCTAGGGAACGAAGCCAGTCATGTGGTTGACATGTCAGTGGGCAGACATTTTGGGGCTAGTGACTATAACTTTACATTTAAAAAGTCATAATGAAAAGGAATAAGGACAGTGCAGTAGTTAAGGTCTGAATTGGGGTAAGGCTGATTTCAATATCATGCAATTGGATCTGGGAAACAGACTGGGTTCAGCTGCACTCAGTCAAGTGTACAGTTGGAAAGCAGGAGTCTTTAAAAAATACTGCAGTGAGAATTCAGGGCTACTGTGTTCCTCTAAGAGTGAAGGGCAAGGACAACTAAATATATTGAAGAGGGAAATGCAGTTGATGTGATGTATGTGGACTTGAGAAAGGCCTTAGGTCTCACATGGAAGGCTGATCCCAAGAGAAAGAGCCCATGGGAGCCAAGGCAAGTTCAAGCAGAGGTAATGGCGTTGTGGTATTATCACTGGATCGTTAATCCAGAGACCCAGGTGATGGGTACCTTGGTTTGAATCCTGCCAGATGGTGCAATTTGAATTCAATAAAAATCTGGAATTAACAGTCTAATTATGACCATGAAACCATTGCTGATTGTCTGAAAAGCCAAGCGAGTTCACTAATGTCTTTCAGGGAATAAACCGTCATTTTCTGGTCTGCATGTGACTCTAGACCCACAGCAATTGAGTCGACTCTTTAAATATCCAGTGGGCAGTTGAGATAGGCAATAAATGCTGGCCTAGCCAGTCAGGCCATCATCCTGTGAATGAAGAAAGTTCGCAAACTGGACCTAAAATTACAACTAGGAGGCAATGGGTAATGTTGGAGGACTATTTGTAACTGGAGGCCGGTGACCAGCAGCATACTGCAGGGATTGTACTGGGATCCTTGTTGTTGTGAATTTAGATGGTCTAATTAGGTTTGTAGATAACATGAAAGTTGGTGTTGTTGACAGTGAGGAGGATGGTCTAAGGCTACAATCCAGCTATTATTAATTAGCTGGTAAATCGGGCATAGCAACAACAGATGGAATTTAATTCTGATAAAAAGTGTTACTTCACAGCTGTACAGGACATTGGTTAGACCACTTTTGCAATACTGCATACAATTCTGATCGCTCTGCTATAGGAAAGACATTGTTAAATTTGAAGAGGGTTCAGAAAAGATTTGCAGGAACGTGACCGAGGTTGGAGGATTTGAGCTATAGGGAGAGTCTTTATAGGCTGGAGCTTTTTCTTTGTAGCAGAGGATGAGTGGTGGCCTTATAGGAGGACAATAAAATACATGTGAGCCATGGATAGAGTGAATAAACAAGGTCTTTTTCTCCTAGGATGGGGGAGTCCAAAACTAGAGAACATATTTATGGTGAGAGGGGAAGATTTAAAGGGGACCTTAAGGGCAACTTTTTCACACAGAGGTGATGTGTACAGAGAAACTTTGATTATCCAAACGACATGGGCAGGGAGTATTTTAGTTGGATAATAGATGTTCCTCAGTATTTGGAATGAGCTGCCAATGGAAGTGGTGGAGGCTTTTAAAAGTCATCTGGACGGATGTTTGCATAGGAAGGTTTTAGAGGGATATGGGCCAAATGCTGGCAAATGGAACTAGATCATTTAGGATATTTGGTCTCTTTCCATGCTGTATAGCTCCATTAGTGCAAGGTGGTATATTTTGGGAAGGATATACATAACGAATGTTAAGTCCCTATGGAGAACTGAGGAACAACAGAATCTTCATTTACAAACCCATAGATCGCTGAAGATGTCAACACATGCAGAAAGGGTGGCATACAGGATGTTTGCTTTCATTTAGGCCACAGATGGAAAACTGTACACAGTTCTGGTCACCACATGATAAGGATGTGATTACACTGGAGAAGGTATAGAGGAGATTCACCAGGATGTTGCCTCGGATGGAAAGTTTCAGTTATATGGGGAGACTATATTGGCTGGGTTTGTTTTACCTAGAGCAGAGGCTGAGGAGGGAATCTGATTGAGGAATACAAACTTAAGAGGCATAGACAGGGTCAACTGGGGAATCTTTTCCCTCTTGCAGACATGTATAAGAGCAGAGGGTGCAAGTTTGAGGTGAGGAGTAAGTGGCTTAGGCAGGATTTGAGGAAAAGGTTTTCATCCAGAGGGTGGTAGAATTATGGAACATGCTGGCTGTGAAGATGGTGGAAGCAGGTACTCAATATATAAACAACAGCTGGGTGAGCATTTAAAATGCCTTAGTCTGCCATGTACCAAGTACAAGTAAGTGGGATTAATGAAGTTTGGTGTTTGTTGGTCAGTACAGCCATAGTGGGCTAAAGGGCCTGTTACTATGCTTTTGACTCTACAAGTGGACAGTACAAACAAAGTTTAGGCAAAAGTTCAAATCATTCATTTTTTGCATGCTTTCAAAATAGTTCTAATCAGGTTTTCTGATCTGTTCACTTCACAGGAAGGGGTTAAAAAGACAATGTAATGACTCATATCCTAACATCATCCTTTGAGCCATTAACACTGCAGATGTTCAACAAAAATAACTAGTTCATCTGGTTCTAAATTAAAGCAAAGGATAATTCTCAGCTGAACAGTATACCTTTGAAAGCTTTGGGTAAAGTAATTCAAAATATAGCGTGGTGTTCAAATTAGCGTTTTTTTTAAAAACCCTACCACAATCAAAGATAGATGCAAACAAACAGTACAGCCTGATTTCTGAACTCCCATATAGCTCCCAGCAACATATCTTACTGAAATTCAAGGGATGAAGTTGAAGACTCAGATACCCAAGTCTGAAGGCTTTGTAACAAACATGTCAAACTATAAACATGTGCTAGTGTTTAATGCATTGGGATTCCTAAGCAGTGATGAAACCAGTTTCAAGCACAATGGGAAACAGATTCTAGCTCACCACAGTTGAGCAGCCTGGCAGACGACAGTTCTGCTCAGTAACTATGCACAAGAAAAAGTAGCAAATCACAGAATTTAAAATCACTAATGGTGGACAGCTGAATGTCACCGTTTGCTTAAATGAAGCGAAATAAGCACTAACTCTGAATGGAGAGGCAAGAAACAGACAGAATGGATTCAGAGTTTGGCACTTAAATTTGACTGCCTTGGTTGGAACGTAATGCTAGGTCACAGGGCAGAGTGTGGTGAGAGGATTATATGTTTAGTCACACTACGATCCTTGGTAGTTCTTCTTTCCCAATAACCAGCTACACTACACAAAGGTCATCTTGTTCTTCTTAACTGGTCAATCAACACTGGTGCATATACTCCAATAACCACTTGCCTCCAATGCTATCTGCATAGACAGCAGTAAAGCTCAAGGTGGGATAGGAGTTTGTGGCATGCAAGCTCAAGTTGTAGTTACATTTACTGAAACTTCAAATGGACTAATGGCCTTGATCTCAAAAGAAATAACTGGAAACTGAAAAGCTGCTTATCCACTCATCCTGTCACCACAGTGAATATGCAAAATTGAGATTCACCAAAGAATTTAACCACAGATTAGTACATATATTGACATTCAAATTGACTAGGAGAGATGAATGGAACGCAAATCCTGAAGAAAAACAAGTTGACTGTTTTTGACGTTGGTTTCTCACCTCAGTGCAATAGAAGATGCAAGTGATAAAAATCACATTATTTCTTACACGATCCATTCACCAAGTGCTGCATGTCGGATTGTCGGATTTTAGTGGCTGCAGAATTAATTCACTGATATCAAACTGAACTTAACACAATAGCGCATATGAGTCGTCATTATAATTTCCTAGAGCCCAGATCCCATATTGGGTATTGCAGTGGTTCAAGTCAGGGTAGTAACTAATGTTGCAGTAGATGCGTTTGGAGACATCAGCATGGCATATAAATTTTAGTTTTACTATGATAACTATTTGGTAATAAAAGCTTCCATTTGGTCATAACCTCCTACATCATCACACTAACAGTAGTCACTGGTAAGGTTCAGAAGTTCCTAATTGGGAATTCCATGTTGTACCTACAAATCCATATAGTATTCAGAATGACTGTAGTCTAAATAGAGAAGCAATTTTCTGCTGAACTTTTTAAGTGTTACATATAGAGTGAGAAAGAGGAAAAGGAGTTTTATAAGGCCAAATATTTGTTTTGGCTATCAAAACGTCCCCTCAGAGATGAGAGATTGTACGATATTACCCACAAGCTAATCTGCATAAGTAGTGTATGTGTAAAGAGAACCTTGGATCAATGTGCAACAGGTCATTTTTATACAGACCAGCTGTACATTCTGAAAGTCAGTCGATTTGCTCACCCAAGACCGGAGTTGCAATATGACTACCGCACAGCCAATTTCAGTAGCAGCGACAATAAAGAAGTAATCCAAATTTAATAGTCTATAATGTATTTGCTCTCTGCTCCTCAGCAAAACTCCCTGTGTCTGCGTGGGTTTCCTCTGGGTACTCTGCTTTCCTCCCACAGTCCAAAGCTGTGCAGGTCAGGTGAATTGGCCATGCTAAATTGCCCATAGCGTTGGGAATCTAATCTAATCTAAAAAACTACTTAACTTTCAAAATCAGTCTGAAAATAGAGAATGAACAGTTGTCACATATCAACACTATTGATGCATGTCCATTTTCTCCATCTTTCAATTGGCTTGCCCCGGGAATTTCCAGACCTACCACTCAGCAGCACTGCCAGAATGAACACATCCCCAAATTACAAAAAGACAGAGGCAATGGAGAAGTTGCAGAGACAATATGCAAGCCTAATATCAGAAAATATAGATATACATACTTAGTGACCTGCATTTACCAGGTGCTTTAACACTGAAAACATTCCAAGACTCTTCACAGAAACATTATCAAACAAGATTTGGCACAAAGTTACTAAAGGAGATATTAGAACAGGTTGGTTAAAGAATAGATTTTAAACAGTATTTAAAGGAATGAGATTAAGAATGGTTTTGGGAAATACAAACCATAACATGATGGGAATGTTTTCAGCCCCATCTGTACACATAGTTTTGCCATTTGGGAATGAGTGATATGCACAATTGGATAGTATTGGCATGAGAGTGGAAGACTGGGGTGCAATCAGCTTTGGAGAAGTGAATATGAACAAGTACACAGGGCTAACAGGGGACGTACTGTCACTCTGACTCTATAATTGATGCAGCCAACCAACTATCAACTTACAATTACTCTCTTTAACACCTATATTGCATAAATCAATTCTGTTTCCTCATGTAGGCATAGCCAGCAGAGAACTTGATGGACAGAAGATTGCAATTTTAGTTTTAAATGTCTAGAAAACAAAATTGTTAGAAAATTTATAAAGAAAATTTATTGTACTGACTGGGAAAAGTCGAGCCTAATTAACATTCGATTACTATTTACTAGAGCAAATTAGTTTAATTAATTCGACAGGCACCAGATGTATTTACAACACAGCAGATGCTACAACACTACTACGCATTGACAGTGAGCAATTTAACTTTCGTCATTAGGATAATGTAAAGTGTAATGTTGTTGATGGCCATGTGAAATTATTATAATTGTCAAATAATAAAACATCTAGCTCAGTAATAAATAATAATACCACTTTTTCCCATTTCTGACTGGGGCAGGAAGTAAAACAGAGTTTCAGATATCTTCTAATCAACCTGCACTGAAATGATGCAAAGGTGGGACATTAACCAAGTTTCTTAGCTCCAGAGGTAGAGACATTACCACTACACCACAGAACAATATTAAAAGCTGGTATGCAGTTTTGTGGAATTAATGGAAATCAGTTAAGTGCACTGCACCAGGTAGAAATTGGTACATCAAAGAATTATGTGCAGAGTTTATAATGTGTCAGCCTTTACTCTGCATAAACCAGTTTTGATCACATTTACCTAACTATCTATCTACCTCCAATTTGAATTTGAATGCAGACAGTTCTGATCCTTTCACTAATCCTACTAGTGAAATCCACATACTCAATAATTCTCTTCTTCAAAGTTTGGGAGAGTTACGTGTAGCTTTAGGCAGTTTTCTTTTAAAATGGACAAAAATTTGAAAAAGCTACATATAATCATTGGAAACAGTTGGAGACAGTGGATGCTGCAAAGGCTATGGACCCTGACAACATTTTGGCAATTATACTGAACACTTGTGTTTCAGAACTTGCTATGTCCCTAGCCAAGCTGCTCCAATAGAACTACAATGCTGTGGAAAATTATGGAGTTATATCCTGTACACAAAAAGCAGGACAAATCCAAACCAGTCAATTAACACTCCTATCACTCTACCCTCAAATTATCGGTAAAGTGATGGAAGATAGCATCAATAATGCTGTCGAGCAGCACTTGCTTCACAATGACTTGTTCAGTGATGCCCAGTTTGGGTTCCATCAAGGCCATTCAGCTACTGACCTCATTACAGCCTTGGTTCAAACATGGGCAAAACTGCTGAATTCCAGCAGCAGTGTGTACTGAGCATCAGTGCTGGATGGAATGGATACTTATGGATGTGCCAATCAAGTGGAGTGCTTTATTCTGGATGATGTCCAGGTTTTTGATGATTGAGTTGCTATCATCCTGGCAAGTTGGGAGTGTTCCATCACATCCCAGACTTGTTCTTTGCAGGTGCTGGACAGACTCTGCCAGGCAGGAGTTGAATTATTTGCTATAATATTCCTAGCCTCTGATGTACTCCTGTAGCCACTGTATTTATAAGTTGAGTTTAGTTGAGTTTTGGTCAGTGGTAAGCCCCAGGATGATGGGAATTCAGTGACAGTAACTCCATTGAATATCAAAGGACAATGTTAGCTTGCCTCTTATTGGAAATGGTCATTATCTGGCATTTGTGTGGTGTGAATGTTACTTGCCACTTTTCAGCCCAAGCCTGGACATTGTCCAGATCTTGTTGCACTTTAACATGGACTGTTTCAGTATCTGAGGAGTCATGAATGGTGCTAAATATTGTGTAATCATCAGCAAACTTCTGACCTTATGGATGGAAAGTTATTGATGAAGACCTGGGGAACTCCTGTAGAGATGGAGTTGAGATGACCTTCAGTAACGACAGCCATTTTCCTATATGCCAGGTATGACTCTAACCAGCAGAGCGTTTGCCCTGATTTCCCATTGACTACAGTTTCAGTTAGGGCTCCTTGATGCCAGAGTTAGTCAAATGCAGACTTGATGTCTCTGGAATTCAGCAGTTTTGTCCATGTTTGAACCAAGGCTGTAATGAGGTCAGTAGCTGAATGGCCTTGATGGAACCCAAACTGGGCATCACTGAGTAAGTCATTGTGAAGCAAGTGCTGCTCGACAGCATTATTGATGCTATCTTCCATCACTTTACCGATAATTTGAGGGTAGAGTGATAGGAGTGTTAATTGACTGGTTTGGATTTGTCCTGCTTTTTGTGTACAGGATATAACTCCATAATTTTCCACAGCGTTGTAGTTCTATTGGAGCAGCTTGGCTAGGGACATAGCAAGTTATGAAACACAAGTGTTCATAAAATGCACTGCAGAAATTCACCAAAGATTCTCAGACAACACCTTCCAAACCCAGGAGCATTTCCAACTAGAAGACAAGGACAGTAGATACATGGGAACACTCCCACCTATACATTCCCCTCCAAGCCACGTAAAATCCTGACTAGGAAATATATATTGCCATTTGTTTTTACAGTGACTTTGGCAGAATACATCTTCTCCTGGCCCAGGCAATGAGGTGGCTTCCAACAGCCTGGAATAGCTGTACAGCTCTGGTGCCTGGTAGGCAGTGTCCCAGTATGGTAGTCATGTCCAGGAGGGGTGGTCTTGGCCTGAAGTGGCATTTTGTCCTGGCATGGAGGTCTCATCCCATCGAGGGGATCTTCTGCGATTGCTTCTGGATAGTCCAAAAGCCCAGCATGAAGGTCTTATCCTGGTGAGGAGGTCTCACCTTGGCATGGAGGTCTCATTTTCACCTTGGAGGTGGCTTCCGGGTCTTTCAAGTGTGCTCAGTGTGGAGGTCTAGCTCCACTGAGGTGGTCTTGTCTCAGTGTGGTGGGTAGTGTCAGCCAGCCCCACATGGCAGTTTTGGTCTGGTTTTCTAGCTTATCCCAAACCCAGGAGCTGCGATGAACCTCTACGTTTTATTTCCTCCCTTCTTATTTAAAACTTGTATCATTAATTTAGGTGCCATGACATGACTACTTATGAAAGTTGTGCTTTTTATTTGTAAAAATACACGTGACAATAATTGCATTTCAATTCCTAGCGTTGCTGTAGGTTTACGCCCAGCACATGGACTAAAGTCATTCAAGAGGTTTTTCAACAGCAACTAGGGACAAGCAATAAATGCTGACCAGCCAGCAATGCCCATGCCCCATGAGTGAATAAATACAAAAAAATCTGTTGCATTTAATCTTCCACCTGAAATTCTAGTGATATCATTTGATTGCAAGAGGTCACGTAGTGCTTGTGCTTGCAATAGATAATGTAAAACAAATTCCCTCGGGGTAGGAATTTGTCTAAAAGCTAATGGGTTTTCCATTTCATGGTAAAGCAATTATGGGTAAAGTTCCATTTGCTTTTCCTGTACTATATCTATTCCCAGCAAAACACTTAAAAAAAAAACTTGGATTTATGAAATATCTCCACACACAAAATAACTTCATACTGGAATTATGCCAATAGTTTTCTGTGAACAGTGCTGAAGTTGAGCTGCCTTTGTTGGACAAATCAAATTTCATGTTTGTCAAATGAACAAAAGCACAGAAGCCAAATGGGGTGGTGCAATGAATTAAAAACAAACATACTTTGCTGTAAATACTAATATTCATTGAACAGGAAAATACTGAGCACAAACTGAAAAAAAAAATCAACCATTTCGATCTGGAGTACAGGGTGAAAACCAACTGAGGTGATGTTAATATCCCCTTTCTCAAATAGATATTCAAGGTATTACTTCTCAGAATCAAAAATGGCTGTGAAAAATAGACAACTTGGTTTTTTTGCTTTTGTTTCTTTACTGGCATTGACAGACATTTATAACAGAGGTGGCCAAATGGCCCATTATGCCTATATTGTTAAAAACCTAACAACATTAATCTCATTTTCCAGCCCTTGGTCCACACCTTGGAGGCTATGGCAATGCAAGTACAAACACAAATACTGCTTTAAATGTTAAGTGCATTTCTGACTCAACCACCCTTTCAGGCAGTGAGTTCCAGACTCCTATCACCCACTGAAGGGAAGAATTTCTTCTTAACTCTGCTCTGAACATTATATCTCTTACATTAAATTTCTGCCCGTGATTATTGACCCCCCTCTACTAATGAAAAGAGTGCTTTCCTCTCTACATTGTCGGTGACTCTTCAAAATTTTATACCCCTCTATCAGGTCCCCTCTCAACCTTTACTGCTGCAAGGAAAACAACTCCAACCAATTCAATCATTCTTCATAGCTCATGGATCTTGCAGCTGCTCCTGGAATTGCAGGCTTAGTCAAAAGATTTATTATTTTTTGAAGTTATTACAGTCATTGCAGATTACTAATAAGATTCTTATTCATTTTGTTTCATTAATATGCAAAAAACAAAAAGACCAATTTTTTAAGCAGACTTTTTTTAAGAAAAAGCTTTACAGGGTCTACAATGAATGGCTGAGTTTTTTCTGTTCTAAATTCAGAAGTTAAAAAATTTATGTATTTTAGAAGGTTTTTATTTACATTGTAAAGTGGCTTATTTTGAAAAACTGAACGGTTTGCTTTAAAATAAGGAGTGTTGTTTTCATTCTGGAGAGTCCTACATGGTCAGTCTGGAGAAGATTTTTTTTCTTCTAATTTATTGAAGGGGAGTCTTTTTTCATTCAAATGAGTCATAGAGTCATAGAGGTGTACAGCGTGGAAACAGACCCTTCGGTCCAACCCGTCCATGCCGGCCAGATATCCCAACCCAATCTAGTCCCAACTGCCAGCACCCAGCCCATATCCCTCCAAACCCTTCCTATTCATATACCCAGCTAAGTGGTTTATTTTATTTCAGCTTAATATCTTTGATACACGTATATTTTCAATTATTTTCTGTAGGTAATGAAAGAAGCTTATTTTATATACAAGGTTTTATTGAAACATCCTTTTCTTAGGCTTCGTATTATTAAGGGCATGTATGAAATACGGAGTGAGATGGCTAGTAGATTTAGAAAAGTTATTACACCACAGGATCAGTCAGTCAGATAGATGGGTGACTGTCAAGAAAGTTAAGAAGGTAGTTCAAAAATCTCTAGGGGCTATTCGTCTATCAAATAGATATTCGGTTTTTGGAACTGTAGAAAGGGATAGTGTCTGAGGAAAATGGAAGGGGCAATCAGCTATAGAACAATTAGAATGATTATATTAGGCAGCGTTTGACAAGGTTCAACAGAATTGTTAGTGGGGACTCTCCTATCGGGGCACAGACAGGAGATTGTGTGGGAGAGAGAGTGTAAATCTAGGATGGTTTATTGCTTTCCTGATGCGAGGACTAAGGACATCTCTAAACATTTCAAGCATATTGTTAAAAGACGATATTGAATTTAAGTAGTTAGGTAGAAGATTAAAAGAATAGAACCTTAAAAGTAGTAATTTCTGGTTTGCTCCCAATGCCAAACTCAAATGAGGGAAGGAACAAAAAGTTAATGAAAACAAATCAATGACTGAACAGCTGGTGGATGACTCAGGGATTCACGTTTTGGAACAATTGGAATGTCTTTTGGGATAGAAAAGACCTGTCAAAAAAGATGGGTCGAATCTAAACTGGAAAGGGACTAATATCTTAGCAAGGAGATTCGCTCACTCCTTAAGGGAGACTTTATACTGATAGAATTGCTCTACTTCCCCCTCTCAAAAGAGTAGTGTAAACAGAAGGACTGATGGGAAAGATTTTGAATGGGAGAAGAGCATGACAGTTAGAAAAGAAAGATGAGAGAGAGTGTCAGTATGTTGTAATTCTGAACCGAAATTGCATTTATTTCAAGGGGTCTTACAGGTAAGGCTGACGAACTCAGGGCATGTTTAAGAACATAGGATTAGGGCATCATAGCTATTACAGAAACCTGGCTGAAAAATGGATAAGACGGGCAGCTCAACGCTTGGGTTTTAGATGCTTTAGGCAGGATAGAAAAGGAAACAAGAAAGGAGTGGGGAGGGGTGGTGTTTTTGATGAAGGAACGCTACAGGAAGAATAGAAAGGGAGACAAGAGAGGAGGGGGAGTGTCATTTTTGATAAGTGATAACATTACATCTGTACTGAGGGAGGATATTCCTGGAAATACATCCAGGGAAGTTATTTGGATGGAACTGAGAAATAAGAAAGGGATGATTGCCTTATTGAGATTGTATTGTAGACCCCCTAAGAGTCAGAGGGAAATTGAGAACCAAACTTGCAAGGAGATCTCCGCTATCTGTAAGAATAATAGGGTGGTTATAGTAGGGGATTTTAACTTTCTTAACACAATGGCAGTCCCAGTCTATGTTAAGGGTTTGGATGGACAGAATTTGTTAAGTGTGTACAAGAAAATTTTCTGATTCGGTATGTGGATGTACCTATTAGAGAAGGTGCAAAACTTGACCTACTCTTGGGAAATAAGGCAGGGCAGGTGACTGAGGTGTCAGTGGGGGAGCACTTTGGGGCCAGCGACCATAATTCTATTAGATTTTAAATAGTGATGGAAAAGAATAGACCAGATCTAAAAGTTGAAGTTCTAAATTGGAGAAAGGCCAATTTTGACAGCATTAGGCAAGAACTTTCTAAAGCTGATTGGGGGCAAATGTTTGCAGGTAAAGGGATGGCTGGAAAATGGGAAGCCTACAGAAATGAGTCCAGACAAAGTATATTCCTGGTAGGGTGAAAGGAAAGGCTGATAGGTATAGGGGATGCTGGATGACTAAAGAAATTGAGGGTTTGGTTAAGAAAAAGAAGGAAGCATATGTCTGTTATAGACAGGATAACAGGATAGACAGAGTGAATCCTTAGAAGAGTATAAAGGCAGTGGCAGTATACTTAAAAGGGAAATCAGGATGGAAAAAGGGGACATGAGATAGCTTTGGCAAATCGAATTAAGGAGTATCCAAAGGGTTTTTACAAATACATTAAGGACAAAAGGGTAACTAGGGAGAGAACAGGGCCCCCTCAAAATTCAGCAAGGCCGCCTTTGTGTGGAGCCGTAGAAAATGGGGGAGATACTAAACGAGTATTTTGCTTCAGTATTTACTGTGGAAAAGGATATGGAAGATATAGAAGATATAGACTAAGGAAATAGATGGTGACACCTTGAAAAATGTCCATATTACAGAGGAGGAAGTGCTGGATGTCTTGAAATGCATAAAGGTGGATAAATCCCCAGGGCCTGATCAGGTGTACCCTAGAACTCTGTGGGAAGCTAGGGAAGTGATTGCTGGGCCTCTTGCTGAGATATTTGTATCGATAGTCATGAGATGCTGGTTGGCTAACACGGTGCCACTGTTTAAGAAGGGCGGTAAGGACAAGCCAGGGAACTACAGACCAGTGAGCCTGACATCGGTGGTGGGCAGGATGTTGGAGGGAATCCTGAGGGACAGGATGTACATGTATTTGGAAAGGTAAGGACTAATTAGGGATAGTCAACATGGCTTTGTGCATGGGAAATCATGTCTCACAAACTTGATTGAGCCTTTCAAGCAACAAAGAGGACTGATGAGGGCAGAGCGGTAGATATGATCTATCAGTAAGGCGTTCGACAACGTTCCCCATAGGAGACTGGTTAGCAAGGTTAGATCTCACGGAATACAGGGAGAACTAGCCATTAGGATACAGAACTGGCTCAAAGGTAGAAGACAGAGGGTGGTGATGGAGGGCTGTTTTTCAGACTGGAGGCCAGTGACCAGTGGAGTGCCACAAGGATCGGTGCTGGGTCCTCTACTTTTTGTCATTTATGTAAATGATTTGGATGTGAGCATAAGTAGTATAGTTAGTAAGTTTGCAGATGACACCAAAATTGGAGGTGTAGTGGACAGTGAAGGTTACCTCAGATTACAACAGGATCTTGATCAGATGGGCCAGTGGGCTGAGAAGTAGCAGATCGAGTTTAATTCAGATAAATGCGAGGTGCTGCATTTTGGGAAAGCAAATCTTAGCAGGACTTATACACTTAATGGTAAGGTCCTTGGGAGTGTTGCTGAACAAAGAGACCTTGGAGTGCAGGATCATAGCTCCTTGAAAGTGGAGTCGCAGGTAGATAGGATAGTGAAGGCGGCATTTGGTATGCTTTCCTTTATTGGTCAGAGTATTGAGTACAGGGGTTGGGAGGTCATGTTGCAGCTGTACAGGACATTGGTTAGGCCACTGTTGGAAATAATGCGTGCAATTCTGGTCGCCTTCTTATCGAAAAGATGTTACAAAATCTGAAAGGGTTCAGAAAAGATTCACAAGGATGTTGCCAGGGTTGGAGGATCTGAGCTCTAGGGAGAGGCTGAGCAGGCTGGGGCTGTTTCCCCTGGAGCACAGGAGGCTGAAGGGTGACCTTATAGAGGTTTACAAAATCATGAGGGGCATGGATAGGACAAATAGACAAAGTCTTTTCCTTGGGGTCGGGGAGTTCAGAACTAGAGAGGGTATCGGTTTAGGGTGAGGGGGGGAAAAGATATAAAAGAGACCTAAGGGGCAACTTTTTCACGCAGAGGGTGGTACGTGTATGGAATGAGCTGCCAGAGGATGTGGTGGAGTCTGGTACAATTGCAACATTTAAGAGGCATTTGCATGAAGGGTTTGAAGGGATATGGGCTGGGTGCTGGCAGGTGGGACCAGATTGGGTTGGGATCTCTGGTCGGCATGGACAGGTTGGACCGAAGGGTCTGTTTCCAAGCTGTACATCTCTATGATTATGAATACAGTACTGAAAAATTGTCCAGTGAAAATATATGGGTAGAAATTACAAATAAGAATGGAAAGGTCACTTTGATGGGATTGTACTATAGGTCCTCCAACAGTAAGAATGAAATTGAGAAACAAATACATAGGGAGATCCCATATGTATGTAAGCATAATCAGGTTGTAATAATGGGGGACTTTAATTTTTCAAACATTAACTGGGGTTACCATAGTGTGAAAAGTTTGGATGGTGAAGAATCTATTAAGTGTGTTCAAGAAAATTTTCGTTATCACTGTGTGGATCGTCCTACTAGAGAAGAAATAAAATTTGACCTTCTCTTGGGCAATAAGGCAGGGCAGTCAGTGAGGAACACTCAGCATCTGGCGATCATAATTCTATTAGTTTCAAAATGATTATGGAAAATGATAAGCCTTCCATGAAAGTTAAAGTTTTAATAGGAGTGAGGCAAATTTTAATGGCATGAGACAAGAACTTTCAAAAGTTGATTGGAGTAGACTGTTTGCAGGTAAAAGGATGTCTGACAAGTGGGAGACATTTGAGAGTGTGATGATGAGTGCACAGAGGCATCTTGCTCCTATTAGAGTGAAGGATAAGGCTAGATTAAGGAACAATGGATGACTAAAGATATTGAGGTTCTAGTCAAGAATAAAACAATCTTATTTTAGGTTCAACTGAATTTCTTAATCAACATAGTGTGTAGGGGCATTCTGAAGAAAATCAGGAAGGTAAAGGGACATGAGATAGCATTGGCAGATAAAGTTAAGGATAACCCAAAGAGATTCTACAAATAAAAGACCAAGAGGATAACTGGAGAGCAAGGTTAGATATCACAGAATTCAGGGAGAACTAGCCATTTGGTTTATTTTCCCTCATGCATCAGAGGTTGAGAGGGATGACCTTATAGAGGGTTTATAAAATCATGAGGGACATGGATAGGGTAAATAGACAGTCTTTTCCCTGGGGTGTGGGAGTCCAGAACTAGAGGGCATAAGTTGAGGGTGAGAGGGGAAGAATTAGAAAAGGGACCTGAGGGGCAACTTTTTCACACAGAGGGCAGTACATATATGGAATGAGCTGCCAGAGGAAGTGGTGGAGGCTGGTACAATTACAGCATTTAAAAGGCATTTGGATGGGTATATGAATTGAAAGGGTTGAGTGGTATATGGGCTAAGTGCTGGCAAATGGGACTAGATTAGATTAAGCTATCTGGTTGGCATGATCAAGTTGGACTGAAGGGTCTGTTTCCATGGTGTACATCCCTATGCCTCTTAAAGGATCAAGGTGATCATCTATATGTTGAGATGGCAACAATAATAAATATTTCATGTCACTTTTTACTATGAAGAAAGAAATAGAATCTAGAGAATACGGAAAAATAAATTTGACGTTTTAAAAACATTTCACATTACAGAAGAGGAAGTTCAGATGGTCTTAGAGAATATAACCATGAATAAATCTCCAGGACCTGATCCAAGAATGTTGTGAGAAGTGAGAGATGAAATGTTTGCATCATCTATAATTATGGGCGAGGTGCCTAATGACTAGAGGGTGGCTAATGTTAAGAGAGGTTGTAAGGAGAAACTGGAAAACTACAGACCTGAGAGTCTGACTTCAATTGTTGGTAAGTTGTTGGAGGCGATTATAAAATACGATTTACGGACATTTAGAGAGGCAAGGATTGATTCGGGATGGTCAACATGAGTTCGTGTGAGGAAAGTTTTGTCTCTCAAACTGGATTGAAATTTTTGTCAAAGTTACCAAAATACTGATGACGGCAGAGCAGTAGACATTTATTTGGATTTTAGTAAAGCCTTTGACAAGGTTCCACATGGTAGATTAATTAGTAAAGTTGGCCACATTGGATTCAGGGGAAGCTTACCAACTGGCAGGAGAAAGCGGTGGTGGTGGGGTGCTTTTTGGACTTTGGGCCTGTGATCAACACCTCCAAATAGATCAGTTCTGGGTCCGCTTTTGTTTGTCATTTAAATAAATGACTTGCATGAGTAAGAAGGCATGGTTAGTAAGTTTGCGGATTGCACCAAAATTGGTGGCATTTGACAGTGAAGGTTTTCTAAGATCACAAAGGGATCTTGATCCAATAAGTCAATGAGCTGAAAAATGACAGATGGAGTTCAATTTGAACAAATGCAAGGCATTGGATTTTGGCACAACAAAAAAAGGGTAGGACTTATAGAACAGAGGGACCTAGAGGTGCAGGTACATAATTCTTTGAAATTTGCATTGCATATAGACAGGGTGGTTAAAAAGACATTTGGCATGCTTGTCTTCATTGCTCAGTCCTTTGAGTCAAGGAGTTGGGACGTCATGTTGAGATTGCACAGGACATTGGTGAGGCCTCTTCTGGAATACTATATCCAGTTTTGGTTACCCAGTTATAAGAAGGATATTATCAAGCTGGAGAGGGTTCAGAAGAGATTCCCTGGGATGTTGTCAGGTATGGAAGACTTGAGTTATAAAGAAAAGCTGGGTAGACTGGGACTTTTTCACTGGAGTGTAAGACATTGAGAGACAATCTGGTAGAAGTTTATAAAATAATAAGAGGTATGGAGGCAGTTAATGGTAGTTAACTTTTCCTTAAATAGGGAATTTCAAGACCAGGGACACACTTTTATGGAGAGAGGAGAAAGATTTATCAAAAACAGACAAGAGGGACAATTGTTTTTTTAATAGAAGGTGGTTTGCATATGGAATGAACTTCCTGAGAAAGCGGTGGATAAAGGTACAATTACAACGTTCAAAAGACATTTAGATAGATACACGAATAGGAAAGATTTGGAAGGATATGGGTCAGAAGCAGGCAGGTGGGACTAGTTTAGTTTGGGATTATGGTTGGCATGGACTGGTTGGACCGAAGGTCTGTTTCCATGCTGTATGACACTGACTCAGACCCTCCAATCCAGGCGGCCTCATGGTAAATTTCTCCTATAGTCACATACTTTCATTAACGTGATGACCTGAAATGCACATAGTACTCCAGCTGTGGTGGAATCAGTGTTTTATACTATTCCAGCAGAACCTACTTGCTCTTTTATTTATGCCTCGGCTAATAAAGGCAAGTATCTAGTGTGCCTTCTCAACCACCCTTCGAGTATTAATGGATATGCATATCAAGATCCTTCTAATCTTCAGTATTTCACATCAGTCATAGTGCAATCCTTTGCTGTGAGTCCTGCCAAGTGCATGACCAATTGAATTCCATTTGTTACAGCTCTTCCCAGTTGATCAATCCACTAATGTCCTCTTGCATTTTACACTTTGTTATCCACAAACATTTTGATTATATCCACTATATTTAGATCTAAATCATCAAGGCCTGCAGAACCCCACTGGAAAGACTTCCAGTTTCCCTACGTCAGCCAATTTTGAATCACTTTGCCTTGAATTGCATGTGCTCTTATTTCCTCAGCCAGTCTGCCATGAGAAACCTTATAAAAAGCCTTGTAAAAGTCCATGCTGACCACATCAAATGCATTAACTTCATCAACATTCCTGGTTACC
Source organism: Chiloscyllium punctatum (assembly GCF_047496795.1). Classification (NCBI taxonomy): domain Eukaryota; kingdom Metazoa; phylum Chordata; class Chondrichthyes; order Orectolobiformes; family Hemiscylliidae; genus Chiloscyllium; species Chiloscyllium punctatum. The sequence continues at coordinate 92,784,251 of NC_092755.1, read as the reverse complement.
TTTACAGAAGAAAAGGTCTCAAACACTACCTTCCCTTAAATTCATGCTGACTCTTTGATTAATTAGTCTTTCTCGAAGGGCAGACATATTCTGACCTTCAATTATTTTTTGGAATCTCTCCACCAACAAGTTTATATTGACTGGTCTATAATTTATTGCTCTGTCTCTTCCTTTTTTAATAATGGAGCAACTTTAGCAGTCCTCTGGCACCTCATCTGCGGCATGAGAAGATTTGAAAATGATCCTGTCTTCCCTTGCCTCCCTCAACAGTCTGGGATATATTTTATTCAGACCTGTAGATTTATTCACTTTTGAGGCTGCTAAAGTTCACTACCACCTTCTATTACTTTATTAATTTCTGCTAATATAGCAGTCTTCCAGCCCAATGTCTACACCAGTGTCCTTTCCATTGTGGAGATCAATCTCAAGCAATCAATGAAGTCTTTGCCCACATCCACATAACCTCCACGGTCCCTTACCTTAGTTATTCTCTTGTTCTTTATACATTAAAGTAAAACCTCTGTTTTCCTTTATTCCACACAGTAATGATTTTTCATGGACTCTCTTTACTTGCTTCAATTTCCATTTTAGATTTGTGTGTCTAGAAAAGATTGACTCATCACTGGATAAATCTCATTAGTGAGTCTAAATCCTCACAGCAGGACATAACAGCAAATGAATGGAAACAGTGATAATAACTGTGTGTTGAGCCCTTGTAGATCAATATTATACAACAGTACAACCACAAAATCAAAAGAAAATGTGCACGCGCCCCTGGTCCATGTTAAATCAGTTTAGGGATTCTGAACACAGCTCTAAGTGGACATTGGCTCCACAGCCAGAACAGCCCCTGTCAAATTGATGATATCACCATATAGTTCAAGAATCACTAACAAACTTCATAATTGCTCAGTACAAAACTAAAAAATAAATTATGGATGCTGCAAATCAGAAGTAAAGACAGAAATTGCAGCAGTTCTGAGGAAGGGTCACGCGACCTGAAATATTAACGCTGATTCTTCTCCATAGATGTTGCCAGACCTGCTGAGCTTTTCCAGCAATTTCTATTTTTGTTCCTAATACCTCAATTTGATGACCACATGCATGCACAGCATGCAGAAAATTATCCCAGTGAATGAGCATTTTCAGAGTCAAAGGAAAAGAACAAGGAGGAAAACCATAAATATGCAAGGGGTATGGGAAGGGTGACGGTGGAATGTGCAGTGAGCAAACATGTCATTTGTTTGGAAACATTGGGATTTGAAGACTTAAAGAGACTTCACCCGGTATTAAACTCATGCACCTCCTTGGATTGCAATACTGTTAATATTGTAAAAATCCTCAATTTTTCAAAATATAGGCATTATGAGAATATTACATCCAATATATCACCTTCTGCTTATATATTATCTTCTAGAGTGGTGTCAATTTGTATTTGTGCCAGTGCAGGCCATATGCTGGGTTTATACCCTCCTTACAGACAGTTGAGAGGAGATTTAATTGACATGGAGAAATATGAGGGACTTGGACAAAATAGATCTGCAGAAACTGTTGTCCATTCCACCAAAGGTGAATGACCAAAAAAAAACAAAAAAAGGTGACAGGAGGAAAACTCTGATCAAAAAATGTGGTACGGACCCAGAGTGCATTGCCCAAGAGAAAACAGATTTAAATCAAAGCTTTCAAAGGGGAAATTGGATCATGTGAAGAGCAAATAATTTTAAGGTTACAGGTGAAGAATAGATGAGGCTGTACTAGCCAACTTGCTCTTGCTGACAGACACAAATGGTTGAAAGGCCTTCTGTATTTGAAGCATTCTATTCCATGAAGCACTTTAGGATATTTTATTGTATTAAAAGACAACTATAAAATGCAAGATACTGCTGATAACCACAAAATTCAAAAATTATTCATCAGTAGGTAAGGATCAAGCGCAAAGAACTGGTCTCAGCCTTCACTAGACAGTCAGCAATGCAAGCAAAAACAAACTGTGCACCAAATCAAAATGCAGATTAACACTCATCAGGAAAAATATTAAGACTGCATCATTATTTCTGAACTAAAAAAAAAGCTTTCATTTTAAATTATCAGGACGAATTACAGGAAAACCGTCACCTCACCCAATCTAAACACCATCTTATGTAAGTATTTTGCAATGCTTCAGGATAACAAGTAGAAGTAGTTAGTCTTTGAGAACATCATTCAGCATTGTGGATACAGAACTGCCATCTACAGCGGAGTGCTCTTGGCAGTTCCAACATGCCATTCAAACCAGATATTCTTTCAAAATGTAGACCTGGTTTAACAAATTATTTGACAGACACGGTGGGCGGCACGGTGGCACAGTGGTTAGCACTGCTGCCTCACAGCGCCTGAGACCCGGGTTCAATTCCCGCCTCAGGAGACTGACTGTGTGGAGTTTGCACATTCTCCGTGTCTGCGTGGGTTTCCTCCGGGTGCTCCGGTTTCCTCCGACAGTCCAAAGATGTGCAGGTTAGGTGAATTGGCCATGCTAAATTGCCCGTAGTGTTAGGTAAGGGGTAGATGTAGGGGTATGGGTGGGTTGCGCTTCAGCGGGTCGGTGTGGACTTGTTGGGCTGAAGGGCCTGTTTCCACACTGTAATGGAATGTAATCTAATCTAATCTAAAACAGGTAAAGTATCCATATTAAGCATTCTAATACTTCAGCAGGCTGACTAGAAGCATTTGGTGGATTAATAGTTACACCAAGACTATTTTCACCTTTATTGCCACAAGTTTTGGGTCTCAGCGTATATTGCTCTGCAGAGTCCATCAGTCGTTTCCTGGACCAGGCTCTTGGCTAGCTAGGTCCCTGACCTCAATTTCTCTATTAATGCTGACAGCTCATTACCATCAAGAACTTTAATGCTTGTTGCAATAACTCCACAGATGCCAGTATCCTGTCAATAAATCACCCTTTTTTATTCACACATGCATAGTACTTGACACGGACTGGGATCCTCAGAGTCTGCTTGACTTTGACTGTCTTGGGTATCTCAATCAATTTTCCGCTGGGTGATTTGGGCTGTTAACCCGGTCCAATTAGGGAACTCAGTTGGAGGTCCACCTGGCTGACCTCATTACAATTACTACATCCCTCTCCCTCTATGTCCAGGGATGTTGGCTTTTATCTGGAGCCTCCTGGGGTATGTTCACACCAAGTCCAGTTCCTCAGACTCAACCAGAGGCAGTGTATATCGGACCATCGACCGCCTCTTGTGCCTAGAGTATGGGAGAAGAAATTCAACCTCTTCTTCAGGCAGTTAAGACTTTGAGGCTACAACATCCGCCATGTTTGACGCAGATTCCAAGGTTTCTTTGATGCTAGACAGAGCGGAAGAACTCACAGGTCCCAACAATCTTTCCACCTCTTCTGAGGGGCAGGGTACGTTTTATTCCTGTCTTGCTTGCAAGTTTGCAGCCTTCATGTGGTCCATGTGCTTGTTCAGGACTGCCTGCCCGAACTCTGTTCATCCTGGGACCATAACTCTTACAGCTATGCTTATTATGCAAGGCCGTTTCCACAGTTTCGGCACCAAACCTCATCCCCTGAAGTAAACTCTCCCTCTTATCCACCTCTGCCCCTCCCCCAATTCTAGTTGTGATGACCCTTATGTTACCCCCATCACCACCAGTTTTAGTTTTGCCAGGACCTAATCTTTTTGCGTCCACATTTTGACATTATCAGTGATGACCAAAATGGCGTCCAGGAAGTTTAAAACCAGAAAAGGACTCTTCCAATGACACCACCACTGATAGTGTATCTACCAGGAGACAGCTCAACACATCTGCTACTTGGCCTTCTGGATGGTGTTTAAACTTTTAATTATATGCGCTTAGAATGAGAACCCACTGTTGAATTTGAATTGAAGCTATGGGCGGCACAGCCTTGTCCCTTCGAGTAGACCTAGCGAAGGTCTCTGGTTTGTTACTATTACAAATTTACATCCATAAAAGTATTAGTGCAACTTTCTCCCAAAGATGACTACTGAACCTTCCTTCCCTATCTGGGTGTATTTGCAATCTGCATCAGTCAAAATCCAGGAAGCATATGCTGAAGGGTGTACCTCTCCTCTGGGCCACCTGCGAGGCAACACTACTTTGATATCTTACAGGGAGACATCACGTGTCAGCACCACATCTCACTCTGATTCTGAGGTCCGCCTGGCAGGCCTCGTTACTATCATTATATTTGTAAAGTCAATTTATTCAATTATCTTTTGAACCACAAAGTTGAGAGATTTTCCTGGATGTTTTAAAATGTTAACATATCACTTCAATAATGGCACTAAACATAATTCATTACATACAGGAATATGCCCAACAGGTTACTTAGCACATACTCTTGTCAACTACAAAAAGAAATATGTGTACAGTAGAACTTACCATAATTGTACAATCCTCGGAGCCACTAGCGATAAGTTGGTCATTGTGCGGACACCACTCAATGTCCAGCACTGGTCCTGTGTGTCCACAAACGGTTGGATATGACTTGTCAATTCTGCCAGTCTGTGGAAAGAGAACAGTGGCATCAACATGTTGTTTCAAGAACTAATACGAATACTAATGATTTCTGTAAGCTCCAAACACATGAAGCACAGCTCTGAAACCACCACAACATCACAAACCAAATTCCAATCATTCTCGTGCCACACCAAGCATTGGGGCAAATTTCAATGCAGTTATTCTACTGAAAAGTACCCATGTACAAATGTTCAAAATGAATATTATGACAAGTGTTGGCAAGGGATGCATGTATGATATTACTGTTTTACTACAGGCAGAGAACAAAGTATGTTTCTGCATCTGGCATGTATGGCACCTCAGTTAGGTGAATAAAAATCAGATATTCAAAATGTTTTCCCAGTAGAAACACAAATGTTACAAGCAAACCCGATTCAAAGCAAGTGAATGACAAAAGTCCAATTTCCCAATTTCTTTTTCCGAAAAGCACATGATGCACCAGTTGGTAGTCAAGTCTTGATCTTTGCATATTGCATTTGGAATTTATTACACAAAGCAGATTATGCTGGCGTTTGTGTGTATATTGATGTGCAGCACAAAGGAGTATCAGCATTAGTATATGCCCAGAGAAGTGCAAGGCAAATGTACATGTGAACAATTGTAAGCAGAAAACAAGTCACTACCATGATAAAAGTGTGTTTTGGCAATATATTAAGCTGTCTCGTGCTAATTTCCACTGTGTCCCTTCCTTCATGTATTACCATCACCTCGCCTCACCACATAGCTCTAGAATGTAGACTAACCTCCAGTTAACCTCCCGTCTCTCACTGTGAACGAGCAGCCAGAAAGTTTACATATGGGGCTCAGTGACACTTTGAAACCCATACAGCCCCCACTCTGTTTCAACCAAGAAGCATCTGACAACAGAGTTTGAATGGAGTCCAAATTAAGTTCCAATTCCCAAATGTACATATGGCCTGAAAGGTGCTTGACAAGGTACGTGGCAGTTACACAATCAAGCCCACAATCACTTAAGGCATGCAGCCAAGAACCAAACAATAGAGGGGTTTTGGACTGTAAACTTCTGCTTCAGTGACTGTGGAAATGAAATTGGAAGAAGCTCAAAAGGCGTTAAAAATTAAGCTTTGTAACTTGACACTGAGTTACAAAGTGATTTGCTCCATTATGGCAATGGCTGGTAGGCTGATGTATGAAACACACTTCGCTTTTGAATTAATATCATAAAATGATAATAAAAATAATATCCACACAATGATAATGGCCACCTTGTTACAGTCATAAAGAAACTCAACTGGACTCACCACAAACAATTAGCGGCTGCAAGAGGAGAAATAGTGCAGCAAATAACTCACTTGGCTCTCCAAATCCTGTCCACCATGTACAAGGGGATAGTGAGGTCTGCAGATACTGAAAAGTCAGAGCCAGTAAAGCATGGAACTGCAAAAAGCATAGCAGGTCAAGCAGCATCTGAGGAGCAGGGGAGTCAACGGTGCAGGTCAGAACTTTTCATCAGAACTGGAGAGGGGACAGGGGGCTGAGAAATAAATAGAGGGAGGGGGTGGGACAGGGGAAAGGTAGGTGTGATGGCAATAAGTGAATGCACAAATCAGGAGTCTGATGGAGTACTCCCCACTTGCCTGGACGATTGCAGCCCCAACAACACAAACAGCTTGGCACCATCCAAGACAAAGCAGCCCATTTGATTGGCATCACATCCACAAGCATCCACTCCCTCTACCGAGATTCAGTAGCAGCATGTACCGTCTACCAGATGCACTGCAGAAATTCAAAAGATGCTCAGACAGTATCTGCCAAATTCTCAACCACTTCCATCGAGAAGGACAAGGGCAGTAGATACATTGGAATATGACACATGCAAGGTCCCCTCCAAACCATTCACCACCATGACTGCAAAACACATTGCTGTTCCTTCATTGTTGCTGGATCAAAATCCTGGCATTCCCTCCCTATCAGCATTGTGGATCTACACAAAGCACAGATTGAAATTGTTCAAGAAGACAGCTCACCACCATTAAGAGCAACTAGGGATGAGTGATAAGTGTTGGCCCAGCCAGTGATATCCAGCCCATGAGCGAATAAAAAAAAAAGGACTGCTCTCGGCTCTCTCAGACAAACCCTTTATTCTCACTAACACCCTCTGCCAAACTGAGTAGTGGCTTCAACCAGGCTCTTGCCTTTGCTGCTCAATCTGGTAGGGTTTTCAATGCACAAATATTTCCTGCAACAGATATATCCTTCGTTGTTCCTCAACACTGTTTGCCACAGAATTGCAGAACACGAGAACATAGTTAAACCCATTAAAAATACTCTATAGAAGAAAGTGATTGAGCTAATCCCTGGATTCGCATGACACTAGTGACAGGGTCATATTACCTGGAAAAAGTGAATGATGAGGCAGTAATCTACTTGATGGCAATGCTGATACCATAACTCAAGAGCAAAACTCAGTTTACATTCCTGCTAATCTTCAGATTGAATTACATCCTTGTTCACTTTAACGTATTAGTTTGAATATGCTGCAAAAGCTGGTGTGCAAATCAGTTTTAATTCTGTCCTAAGTTAATTACAATGGAGGCTTGCTCATTGCTGTACAATTTGTATACAACATTCTCAACTTCTGAAGAAGTCAGACAGAAATCCAGTAGGGACAGAAAAAAGCCACCACTATATTGTCCATTCCCCCATGCACACCCAAAACACCAAATTAATAAAGAATACAAACAGTGCAAAGAACTGCAGAAAGTTAGAAGATACAGCAAACAAAAGCAGATTGAGAACACAAGGATGGAGAGGTCAGGAGTCTAAAATGATGAAGACCTGAGCAGAAAATGTTATTTGAACTAAGTTCCACAACTTCTTAAAAAAAAAGACAATGTGAACTGAATTTGTTTTGATTACTGCTTTAAACATCTACCTCAGCACTTTTACTTAACAGTAAGTAGATTCATGACTCCTTTGTTCACGGAATTTGTAAAGGACGTTATTTCCATCTAGATCAGTTACAAACAATTCAACCAGGTTTACTGAATGCACAGCCTGCTCAGTTTCAGTCGTCCAAAAACGGAAGTAAATACTCTAAGACAATCTGGGTTTATAATACCCTGAGAAAGTAGAAAAATGCACAAGGCAATTCAGAAGTGTAGACACCAAGAAATGAACAGTGAGCCAAAAAGAAAGATATTAGCAGTGCAAGTGGGTTTAAGAGAGAAAACAAAGAATTTAGGGAGGAAGTTTTCGAGCACAGACATCAGATTTGGCTCAGATGTCACAGAGTACTGACAGCATGTCAGATAATTGGAGATCCCGCCTTTCAGATAAGGCATTAAACGGAGGAAGGACCTAGCCTTTGATTTTGGAGAGCTCTTCCAGTGGTCTGCACAATAATTCTTTCAACATGACACCACCAAAACGTGATAAATTTTATTATTCGTTCATGGGATGAAAGAGTCGCTGGTTTGGCCTGCAGTTATTACCCAATACTAATTGCCCTTGAGATGGTGATGAGCCACCTGCCTGAACTGCTGCAATCCATGGTGGGGCAGATATACCTACAATCTTCCTAAAAATAAATGGCTATCATGTTGTAGTTTTACTGGGTAGCATACAGCTGAGGAAGAAGCAGTAGCCAATACTGAATCCTTAGTGGAGTCCGAGAGACACAGATTTGGGGCAAGAAAGAAGTTCACTGATGGCTTCAGCTGGATGAGAGGGAGGAGAAGCAAGCCGAAGCAAGCATGACCAGTTTCGCTGAACTGGATAACCGGTGAACCAATGCAGGAGCTGTCATGTCAATCTCAAAGACTGCAGTAATATTGGGGATAGCGTGAAGAGAAAATGCATTATGATCACAGATTGTGTAATTTGTGACTTTTATTAGGGATGATGCTATGCTGTGGCAGGTTGGAAACCTGGTTAGAAAGATCTGTTTTGGAATCGTGGGCAAGGATTTGAGAGACAAAAAGTTGAAGGGAGGATGGTTGAGTGAGAGATGGTGTTTTTGACAGAGAAAGGAAGTGCATTATAGTTGATGAGTAAATTATTTACAATATTAACAAATCAAAGGGTTACAAAGAAAATCTGAGGAATCAGCAGCTTAGTGGCAACACTTGAAGTGAGTACAAAGCAGGCTTCAAGGACAAGACATGAGCAGAAATTAAGTATGACAGGAGAAATCTTAAGGCAATCTGCATGCTCAAGGGAAAATTAGCAAGATAGTTGAACAAATAATAAGTTCCAAATCTTGCAATTATTGGAGGGAACAAAAAATGGCATTTAAGAAAATGATCAGTAATGGAGAAAGTAGTCAGAGTTTTTTTCTCTCTCCTGGATGGCCCTGTAGCATTAACAGAATTTGAAGAGGTCCAAGTCAGACAAATGGATTGCTGAAGCAGCTATAGTGCTGCATATGCCACACAAGCACACTTGGCACTGTGGTACAAAACTGAATTCATGATAGAGCACAAGACCAAAAGAAGACAAACTCTTCGAAATCCACTCCCATTCAGTTCCACCTACACTAAGATTCAGGAGCTGCCCTTCAGCAGTATTTATTTTTGTTCACTCCTGCAATGTGGGCATCACTGGTTGGGCCAGTATTCATTGCCTGCCTCTAGGCTGCCTTTAAGAATGTTGTGATGAGCTGCTTTCTTGAAATGCTTCAATCCATGTGCTGTAAGTTCACCCACAATTCTGCTAGGGAGAAAATTCATGGATTTTAATTCAATAGCAGTGAAGTAACCATAACAACATATCTCCAAGTCAGGATGGCAAGTGGCTTGAAGGAGAACCTGCAGGTGGTCATGTTAAAACGCATCTAATGTCCTTGTCCTTCTAGATCGAAGTAGCAGTGAGTTTTGGAAGGAGTGGCCTCAGATTGTTTGGCAGTATTCTGAGTGCATCTTGTGGATAAAACACACAGCTGCTACTGAATGCCAATGGTGAACAGCGTGGATGCTTGTGGAGGTGGTGCCAAGTGGGCTGCTTTCTCTTGGATGGTGTCACGCCTGAATGCTATTGGGCGGCACACATTCAGGCATTTGGGGAGCATTCCATCATATGCCTGACTTGTAGATAGTGGGCATGCATTGGGAGTCAGATGAGTCACTTGCTGCAGTATTTTTAGCCTCAACCTGCTTTATAGCCACTGTGTTTGTTACGTTCATATAGACACTCGTAACAAAGTGGCCATTACGAAGGTGTGGATGATGATACTGTTCATTCAAAGGCAAAAAGAGTCAGTCATTCATCAACATGTCAACCACATTGAGATGAGTTTATAAGGAATGAAGCAAATCAGGATTTTGGAACTCAGTTTTGAAGTACAATGCTCCAGCTTTGGTGTACATTAATTGAGTCCTGTTATACTTGTTACAGTCAATGTACAAGGTGGAAGGGTATACTTTTTCACAGTTAGAACAGCTTAATCTGAGAGCCTGATGAACATACACGAAATAAAAAAGCTGGTGGAACTAAAAAATTTCCTTCATTCCATGCTACATCAAGCATTCTGAAATATCACTTAATAGTATGAAACTTTACAGAAGAGCAAAGCAATTCCTTTATTCAGGTTACTCAGGAGAATGGATGGCCTGGGAAAACTGAAGGCCGCTGGAAGTAATCATTAACATTTTAGGATTTAAATAACAGACTGTAGCTCAGCGGAGAAATAAGGCGAGGCTGGAAACAGTGACTGTATATTACAAACACCCTGTGACTATTCTTCACTCTACTCCTCCGTCATTAAGCAGGTGGCTAGTAAGGCAGACAAAAAACGGCTTTTTGAAACATAACAGTTGTGATTTGGAACTATTTATTGCTTGGGACCATGGCAAGACACCATCAGTTGGATAGCTCAGCTGAAAGTAATGTTCTTAGACAATCGCAGAGGAAAGCAGAAAGGAAACAGAGTCCAGAGGACAACAGTAAATTGTACTTAGTAGGTGTCCCTCCTTCATGCAGTTAAATCAATGGCCAGGAGAAACAGACTCCTTGTGTTAGTAAAGTACTACCATTTTTTTAAAAATAGTCAACAAGTAAATTAAGCACTCTCTTCCTTCTCCTCTCCCTCCACATGCCATGGATTTGGCAATCACCCAATTGCTTTCTTCAAATTTGATCCTGGAAGGGGAAATACCCAGTAGAAGAAAAAAAAGTAGTGAGAGATAAAACTTTACCCCAAAGATATAAAATCCTGAGGAGCACGGATAGGGTTGACAGACAAGGTCTTTTCCCCAGGGTTGGGGGGGCCCAGAATTAGAGGGTTTAGGGTGAGAGGGGAAAACTATACAAGGGACCTAAGGGGCAACGTTTTCACGCAGAGGGTGGTGCATGTATGGAATGAGCTGCCACAGGAAGTGGAGGAGGCTGGTACAATTACAATTAAAAGGCGTCTGGAGGAGTATTGAATAGGAAGGGCTGAGGGATATAGGTCAAGTGCTCGCAAATGGGACTAGACTAGTTTAGGTTATCTGGTCAGCATGAACAAGTTGGACTGAGGGGTCTGTTTCCATGCTGTACATCTCAAATGACCCTATGGTGGTCGAATCTCAGTTTTCACAAGTACTAGCAATCCTGTATATATTTCACATGTGGGACTAGCTAGTGAGTATGGATAGACAAGCAGGAGGCTTGAAGAACACAGCAAGCCAGGCAGCATCAGGAGGTGCAGAAGTCAATGTTTCAGTGTAATTTTTCTTCAGGCCTAGGGGTGGGAACAGACCCATCCCCAGTCCTGAAGAAGGTTATACAAACATTGACTTCTCCACCTCCTGATGCTGCCTGGCTTGCTGTGTTCTTCAAGCCTCCTGCTGGTCTACCTTGGATTTCAGCATCTGTGTTTTTTTGGATCTGAGTACTGATAGACTAACTGTTCAGTAGCAGGGAACATGGAATCAAATTCTGCCCTCAGATGGAAACACACATGTAGTATCAATTAGGATGATCAGGGAAAAGTTCAGAAATTAGTCTCCTTGAGTAGACTTCACCCCTCTCTAATCCATGGGATTAGATGTATTGCCATTTCATTGGTCTGATCAACATAACATCATAATGTGGTCTTTGGGGAAGTTAGCACTTTTGAAATCTGACTGACCACACACGTTTCTCACCCCATCTTCATCACAAAGATTGCGCACTTTTACATCTATCCCATTATCTGTATGGAGTGCAAAACATACAATGAGTTTGGATGGAGTTAAGAAATAGCAAGTATGGCAAACATTAATAGGCATTACTTCTAAGTCACTAGTGTGGTGGTAATATAGGGCAATCGGAAAATAGAACTACATATAACAAGGGTAGTACAATAATCACGGGGGACTTACAGATTGGGTAAACCTAACTAGTACTAAAGCTGTGGTGGCCGAATTCCCAGGATCTATACAAAATAGTTTTTAACTAGAGGGACCAGAGAACAGGCTATTCCAAATCTGATATTGAGAAATCAAAAGACCTAATTAATAATTTTGTATTAAATAACCCTCGGGGAAGAATGACCATAAGATAATAACTTTTACATCAAGTTTGAAAGTGATGCTGGTCAAATCAAAACCAGGATCTTAAATCTAAAGAAAGGGAACAGAAGGCACAGGTGCCCAACTGGCTCTGGTAGGCTCAGAAATTATATTAAAAGGTATGAAATTAGAGAGGCAATTGGATACTAGGTTAAAGAGGTCATCTAGGAGAACTTGACCACGGATTTTCTCTTCCTAGCATACTTGATTAGGGAGGGAACCAACTTACAGGAATAGAGAACATTCACATACAAATATTATTTCATACAATACATGGACAAATATGATGGGCCTCCTGGCCAGAGTATTGTCATTTTTATGATTTTCTGATATGCTCAAATACTAAATTTGGATACAGAACTGGCTCAAAGGTAGAAGACAGAGGGTGGTGGTGGTGGAGGGTTGTTTTTCAGCTTGGAGGCCTGTGACCAAAGTGCCACAAGGATCGGTGCTGGGTCCACTACTTTTCATCATTCACATAAATGATTTGGACGTGAGCATAAGAGGTATAGTTAGTAAGTTTGTAGCTGACACCAAAATTGGAGGTGCAGTGGACAGCAAAGAAGGTTACCTCAGATTACAACAGGATCTTGATCATATGGACCAATGGGCTAAGAAGTGGCAGATTGAGTTTAATTCAGATAAATGAGAGGTGCTATGTTTTGGGAAAGCAAATCCTAGCAGGATTTATACACTTAATGGTATGGCCCGAGGGAATGTTGCTGAACAAAGAGACTTTGGAGTGCAGGTTCACAGCTCCTTAAAAGTAGAGTCACAGGTAGATAGAATAGTAAAGGCGGCTTTTGGTATGCTTTCCTTTATTGGTCAGAGTATGGAGTACAGGAGTTGGGAGGTCATGTTGCGGCTGCACAGGACATTGGTTAGGCCACAGTTGGAATATTGCGTGCAATTCTGGTCTCCTTCCTATCGGAAGGAATTTGTGAAACTTGAAAGGGTTCAGAAAAGATTTACAAGGATGTTGCCAGGATTGGAGGATTTGAGTTATAGGGAGAGGTTGAATAGGCTGGGACTATTTTCCCTGGAGCGTTGGAGGCTGAGGGGTGACCTTATATAGGTTTATAAAATCATGAGGGGCATGGATAGGATAAATAGATTCCCCTGGGGTCAGGGAGTCCAGAACTAGAAGGCATAGGTTTAGGGTGAGGGGGGAAAGATATAAAAGAGACCTATGGGCCAACTTTTCCATGCAGAGGGTGGTACGTGTATGGAATGAGCTGCCAGAGGAAGTGGTGGAGGCTGGTACAATTAAAACATTTAAAAGGCATCTGGATGGGTGTATGAATAAGGAGGGTTTGGAGGGATATGGGCTGGGTGCTGGCAGATGGGACTAGATTGGGTTGGGATATCTGGTCGGCATGGACAGGTTGGACTGAAAGGTCTGCTTCTGTGCTGTACATCTCTATGACTCTATGATTCTAAATTAAACGATCAAAGGGCTCATTTGATCATGTCAGGCTAGCAAAGGCACAATGCACTGTTAGAGTCCACCTTCGAGAGACAAGCGTTGAATAATTCTAAACACTTATATGCAAAAGTTGAGACATTTGCATTTGCTTGTGCTTTACAGACCTAGTTTCAGATCTAACCTTTGAAAAGGTAAGTACCGATTCTGCTATAATGCAGCTACAATCACTGAGACAGAAGTATTAAATGTGTATTTCTAAGGAGTCAAAGACTAGTTTCCAGTTAACATAGCAATTTAGAGCCTTGCCATGTGAAGAGTTAAAGCTCATCACAATACAGCAGGAGCTCATTAACGTCTCACTACCCCCCACCCACCCAGCCTATATCGGTGCAAACTATTTGGCTAAGGAGACTAAAAATACAGCACAGTATTTGCACTGTGGTCACAGTATGCATCAGCACTCTGCCAGATCCATACTCGTCTGAAAACGCCCAATCTCGGAAGCTAAGCAGACTCAGGCCTGGTTAGTACTTGAACGGGAGACTGCCTGGGAATACCCAACTGCAGTAGACATAAGGCCCCTTGTGGCACAGTGGTAGAGTCCCTACCCCTGGAATTGGAGGCCTGGGTTCAAGTACCACCTGCTCCAGAGGTGGGCAATAACATTTCTGAACAGTTTAATTAGAAGAGTATGGGCATGAAATTTTGGCTGTGGAATGGGACTAAAGTGAAGGATGGACACTTTAAATGTTACTTAACATTTGAAATGTTAGATTTCTAAAAATAAAAGGGTTAAAAAAGTGCTAAACATGTTAGATGTAACCAAATTAGCTGGGGACTTGCAGCTTTAAATCTCCATGCCGCTGTAAAACTTTGCTATCATAAACAGTGTATTTATTCTGCTTGATCTAAATTTCCCCAGAAATTACCCTTTTAACTCTTATTGCCTATTAAAATACACTAATTCTTTTCAATGAAAGGGGCTCTCCCATAAACAAGAACTAGTTGGAAAATCTGCATTTAAACACGGTGGCTTAGTTAATGTAAGGCAAATGTTGAGTTCCCATAAAACATAAGAAAATGATGCAGTGACAGGGTTAATATGAAATTTGTTGCAGACTTTTCCCTTACAATGTACTCGAGCCTTGAAACTGCTCAAGTCCTTGTCCTCACTGCCCAATCAGAGAGAAAGGGAGGATAATATTCTGGAAGCCTCACAGACTGGGAGCTGGATGACCATATATGGTATAAAACACTGCCAGCTGCTTGTGGAGGTTGCAGCCTTTCATATCAGTCAGTCAGAGAAGGCTGCAAGACTTCAGGAACAAGAAAGTGAGAAAAAACAACAGATAATGGAATGAGCAGTATTTCTTGGAGGAGAACCACAGTTTTGAGCATGTTCTATCAGTCTGAGTCAGCAGCTATGGCCCTGGGGTTGGTAACCAACACTTCCGCCCCCACCAGCGCCACTCACCTGCATTCTGCTGACATGCCCCCCACAGACCCCACTGTCACTATCCCCACCCCCCAGAACCCCGAGGGGAACACTACCCCTGCTCATGACTCCACCCCCATTCCCCCCACCATCACACCCACTCCAGTTACAGGTTCCAACCCCACTCCCAGCTCCACACCCACACCAGATCCCAGCTCCCAGCCCTGCCGAGTTTTCACCATTCCCCTCAGACCTCCCCCTCATTGAGGACGAACGATCAGTGAGCAAAGGACTCACCTTCATCCCCCTCCGTCCACGCATCAATGAATTTAATACACACCGTGACATTGAACAATTCTTCCGTCGCCTCCGCCTCCGAGCTTACTTTTACAATCAGGACTCCCGCCCACCTTCCGAGGACCCCTTTGCCCACCTCCAACACACTGCATCCACCTGGACACCCCGCGCTGGCCTATTACCTGCCCTTGACCTCTTCATTTCCAACTGCCGCCGGGACATTAACCGCCTCAACCTGTCGTCCCCCCTCCCCCACTCCAAACTCTCACCCTCAACGCGCAGCCCTCCAATCCCTCTGCTTTAATCCCAACCTCACAATTAAGCCAGCGGATAAAGGGGGCGCAGTGGTAGTCTGGCACACTGACCTCTACACCGCTGAAGCCAAACGCCAACTCGAGGACACCTCTTCCTACTGTTCCCTCCACCATGACACCACCCCCCATCACCAAACCATCATCTCCCAGACCAGACAGAATCTCATCACCTCAGGAGATATCCCACCCACAGCTTCCAACCTCATAGTCAGAGAACCCCGCACTGCCTGGTTCTACCTCCTTCCCAAGATCCACAAGCCTGACCACCCTGGCCAACCCATTGTCTCAGCATGCTCCTGCCCCACTGAACTCATCTCTACCTACCTCGACACTGTCCTATCCCCCCTAGCCCAGGAACTCCCCACATACGTTCGAGACACCACCCACGCCCTCCACCTCCTCCAAGACTTCCGTTTCCCTAGCCCCCAACGCCTCATCTTCACCATGGATATCCATTCACTCTACACCTCCATCCGCCATGACCAGGGCCTCCAAGCCCTCCATTTTATCCTCTCCAGATGTCCCCAACAGTACCCTTCCACCGACACTCTCATTCGTTTGGCCGAACTGGTCCTCACCCTTAACAATTTCTCCTTTGAATCCTCCCACTTCCTCCAGACCAAAGGGGTAGCCATGGGCACACGTATGGACCCCAGCTATGCCTGTCTCTTTGTTGGCTACGTAGAACAGTTGATCTTCCGTAGTTACACCGGCACCACTCCCCACCTCTTCCTCCGCTACATTGATGACTGCATTGGCGCCACCTCATGCTCCTGCGAGGAGTTTGAGCAATTCATCAACTTCACCAACACATTCCATCCTGACCTTAAATTTACCTGGACCATCTCTGACACCTCCCTCCCCTTCCTGGACCTCTCCATCTCCATTAATGACGACCGACTAGACACTGACATTTTTTAACAAACCCACCAACTCCCACAACTACCTGGATTACACCTCTGCACACCCTATCTCTTGCAAAAATGCCATCCCGTATTCCCAATTCCTCCGCTTCCGCCGGATCTGCTCCCAGGAAGACCAGTTCCATCACAGAACACACCAGATGGCCTCCTTCTTTAGAGACCGCAATTTCCCTTCCCACGTGGTTAAAGATGCCCTCCAACGCATCTTGGCTACATCCCGCACCTCCGTCCTCAGACCCCACCCCTCCAACCGTAACAAGGACAGAATGGCCCTGGTGCTCACCTTCCACCCTACCAACCTTCGCATAAACCAAATCATCCGCCGACATTTCCGCCACCTCCAAACAGACCCTCCCCACCCCTTTCCGCCTTCCGCAAAGACCGTTCCCTCCACGACTACCTGGTCAGGTCCACACCCCCCCCTATGACCCACCCTCCCATTCTGGCACTTTCCCCTGCCACCGCAGGAACTGTAAAACCTGCGCCCACACCTCCTCCCTCACCTCTATCCAAGGCCCTAAAGGAGCCTTCCACATCCATCAAAGTTTTACTTGCACATCCACTAATATCATTTATTGTATCCGTTGCTCCCGATGTGGTCTCCTCTACATTGGGGAGACTGGGCGCCTCCTAGCAGAGCGCTTTAGGGAACATCTCCGAGACACCCGCACCAATCAACCACACCTCCCCGTGGCCCAACATTTCAACTCCCCCTCCCACTCTGCCGAGGACTTGGACGTCCTGGGCCTCCTTCACCGCCGCTCCCTCACCACCAGATGCCTGGAGGAAGAACGCCTCATCTTCTGCCTCGGAACACTTCAACCTCAGGGCATCAATGTGGACTTCAAAAGTTTCCTCATTTTCCCCTTCCCCCACCTCACACTAGTTCTAAACTTCCAGCTCAGCACTGTCCCCATGACTTGTCCTACCTGCCTATCTCCTTTTCCACCTATCCACTCCACCCTGACCTATCACCTTCATCCCCTCCCCCACTCACCCATTGTACTCTATGCTACTTTCTCCCCACCCCCACCCTCCTCTAGCTTATCTCTCCACGCTTCAGGCTCACTGCCTTTATTCCTGATGAAGGGCTTTTGCCCGAAACGTCGATTTCGAAGCTACTTGGATGCTGCCTGAACTGCTGTGCTCTTCCAGCACCACTAATCCAGAATCTGGTTTCCAGCATCTGCAGTCATTGTTTTTACGTTGTTGATTTTAGCCTTTTCTCAGTCTCTTATTCATCCCCATCCCATGCAAATATTTTACAGGACAGAATTATGGCAATAAGTGTGGATGATTTTGTTGTATGTTGAGTCAAATGTTCAACAAGAAACTGACAAAGAAAACATGCATTACAACATTTTAAGCTGCCTTCTTCAGAATGCTAAAATCTTATATTTTGAAGTGAACCAATACGAGAGCATTTCCTTACCAGGTCAACAAAACAACCTCCAGGTCTTGGGTACAGTCCATAAATTTTACAACTTCCATTTACCTAGGGCCTTTAAAAGCAGCAAGACAACCCAAATCACTTCACAGGAATGATCAAACAAATGCTGTCACATGAAGACTTATTTGGACAGATGGTCAAAAGCTTGGTCAAAGAGTTAGATTTTATAGAGCATCTTTAAAAAAGAGA
The DNA here is from genome assembly GCF_047496795.1 of Chiloscyllium punctatum. Taxonomy (NCBI): domain Eukaryota; kingdom Metazoa; phylum Chordata; class Chondrichthyes; order Orectolobiformes; family Hemiscylliidae; genus Chiloscyllium; species Chiloscyllium punctatum. Next base: position 92,766,179 of record NC_092755.1, on the reverse strand, counting down.
AAGAGTAGTTTGAGGAGAATTTCTAGAGGCAGTGGCCTAGACTGACTAATGATGATCACGGAGGAAGAAAACTGGAAAAACACTCAAGAAGCCAAGATTGAAAGAATGCAGAGATCTGGGAGGGTTCCACAGTGGAGGTTTTGTTTTTAAAATTAGCTATGCAAACAAGAACATTTCAGGATTTATTTAGACACCGATATGAGAACTACGTTTTACCATGATTAGATTATCAATGTCCTAACTGGTTGATCGGTGAATATGCGCAGATTAAAATCCACGTCTCCATTCATTCAGATAAGATTGATCTTTAGGTCAGTCCCCACCCTCATTTTTCTTCAACTTAAATTAAAACACTCTCACTTGAAGGAATATCATACTGAATAGTTCTACAGTTGATCATAACATTTTTTCCCAAAGTTCATTCGAACAACCTTACTTCGTGAAGGAAAAGGCAGAAAGAACTGCGAGTGCTGGAAATGAAAAACAAAAACATTGCTGGAAAATCTCAGCAGGTCTGGCAGCATCTGAGGAGAGAAAGCAAAATTAATGCTTCGGGTAGAGTGACCCTTCAGAACAGACCGTTACTTCATGAAAACCAATCGGCCACTTGACCTTAGGGAAGATATAGCCCATTTGAGTCTGTTTTATTATCTCCTATTATGAACATACACATGACCAGTTAAGCAGGGCAGCTTGGTATGCTCACAATCTGCTAACAAAGATTTCAATTCCACAACTAATGACCATCTATAACCACCTTACATTTGACTATGTTTAAAGGAAATAAGCATTAGCATACATTAGATGAGTTAGGAATCAACCAATAAAATTGAAAAAGAATACAGCTAGAAGGATACAGCTTTGGATGTAGAAGACACAGTTAATTTGTTTGTTGTCCAATGTATAAGCAAAGACAAGAGTGACAGCTAAGGGAAACAGGAGGTGGATGGCAGAGATTTGGAAAAGCAGGATCTTACCAAATGTAGGGTTTGAAATTCAGCTGTGTACAAACAGAATGCAGAGATCACAGAACTGCTACTCACTTCAGATTAGCCTAGTCATGAGGATTAGTGTCTTGAGGGCAGAACTTCTGCATGTCAGCCCAAAAGGAAGACTACACTTTTGGTAACATTGAATTGATGTTACGCATGAAGGCAGATCTCGACAGAGCATGTGTTGAAGAAGCCTTATTCATGATACAATTCGAAAAATATATCAAGACTACAGTGGTAATGTGGTGGTTGGTTAAGAGTTAGGAGCAAGGTAAAAACAATGACTGCAGATGCTGAAAACCAAATACTGGATTAGTGGTGCTGGAAGAACACAGCAGTTCAGGCAGCATCCAACGAGCAGCGAAATCGACGTTTCGGGCAAAAGCCCTTCATCGGGGTCATCGGTGAGCCTGAAGCGTGGAGAGATAAGCGAGAACAGGGTGGGGGTGGGGAGAGAGTAGCATAGAGTACAAGGGTGAGTGGGGGAGGAGATGAAGGTGATAGGTCAAGGAGGAGAGGGTGGAGTGGATAGGTGGAAAAGAAGATAGGCAGGTCGGACAAGTCCGGACAAGTCAAGGAGATAGTAACTGAGCTGGAAGTTTGAAACTAGGATGAGGTGGGGCAAGGGGAAATGAGGAAGCTGTTGAAGTCCACATTGATGCTCTGGGGTTGAAGTGTTCCGAGGAGGAAGAGGAGGCGTTCTTCCTCCAGGCGTCTGGAGGTGAGGAAGCGGCAGTGAAGGAGGCCCAGGACGTCCATGTCCTCGGCAGAGTGGGAGGGGGAGTTGAAATGTTGGGCCACGGGGCGGTTTGGTTGATTGGTGCGGGTGTCGCGAAGATGTTCCCTAAAGCGCTCTGCTAGGAGGCACCCAGTCTCCGCAATGTAGAGGAGACCGCATCGGGAGCAACGGATACAATAAATGATATTGGTGGATGTGCAGGTGAAACTTTGATGGATGTGGAAGGCTCCTTTAGGGCCTTTTGGATAGAGGTGAGGGAGGAGGTGTGGGCACAGGTTTTACAGTTCCTGAGGTGGCAGGGGAAAATGCCAGAATGGGAGGGTGGGTCGTAGGGGGTGTGGACCAGGTAGGGAGGGAACGGTCTTTGCGGAAGGCGGAAAGGGGTGGGGAGGGAAATATATCCCTGGTGGTGGGGTCTTTTTGGAGGTGGTGGAAATGTCGGTGGATGATTTGGTTGATGCGAAGGTTTGTAGGGTGGAAGGCGAGCACCAGGGGTGTTCTGTCCTTGTTACGGTTGGACAGGTGGGGTCTGAGGGCGGAGGTGTGGGATGTGGACGAGATGCGTTGGAGGGCATCTTTAACCACGTGGGAAGGGAAATTACGGTCTCTAAAGAAGGAGGCCATCTGGTGTGTTCTATGGTGGAACTGGTCCTCCTGGGAGCAGATACGGCGGAGGCGGAGAAATTGGGAATACGGGATGGCATTTTTGCAAGAGATAGGGTGGGAAGAGGTGTAATTCAGGTAGCTATGGGAGTCAGTGGGTTTGTAAAAAATGTCAGTGTCAAGTCGGTCGTCACTAAGGGAGATGGAGGGGTCCAGGAAGGGGAGCGAGGTGTCAGAGATGGTCCAGGTAAATTTAAGGTCAGGGTGGAATATGTTGGTGAAGTTGATGAATTGCTCAAACTCCTCGCGGGAGCACGAGGTGGCGCCAATGCAGTCATCAATGTAGCGGAGGAAGAGGTGGGGAGTGGTGCCGGTGTAATTACGGAAGATCAACTGTTCTACATAGCCAACAAAGAGACAGGCATAGCTGGGGCCCATACGTGTGCCCATGGCTACCCCTTTGGTCTGGAGGAAGTGGAAGGATTCAAAGGAGAAATTGTTACGGGTGAGGACCAGTTCGGCCAAACGAATGAGTGTGTCAGTGGAAGGGTACTGTTGGAGACGTCTGGAGAGGAAAAAACGGAGGGCTTGGAGGCCCTGGTCATGGCGAATGGAGGTGTAGAGGGATTGGATATCCATGGTGAAGATGAGGCGTTGGGGGCTAGGGAAACGGAAGTCTTGGAGATGGTGGAGGGCATGGGTGGTGTCTCGAACGTATGTGGGGAGTTCCTGGACTAGGGGGGATAGGACAGTGTCAAGGTAGGTAGAGATGAGTTCAGTGGGGCAGGAGCATGCTGAGACAATGGGTCGGCCAGGGTGGTCAGGCTTGTGGATCTTGGGAAGGAGGTAGAACCGGGCAGTGCGGGGTTCCTGGACTATGAGGTTGGAAGCTGTGGGTGGGAGATCTCCCGAGGTGATGAGGTTCTGTATGGTCTGGGAGATGATGGTTTGGTGATGGGGGGGTGGGGTCATGGTGGAGGGAACAGTAGGAAGAGGTGTCCTCGAGTTGGCGTTTGGCTTCAGCGGTGTAGAGGTCAGTGCACCAGACTACCACTGCGCCCCCTTTATCCGCTTGATGGTGAGGTTGGGATTGGAGCAGAGGGATTGGAGGGCTGCACGTTGTGAGGGTGAGAGGTTGGAGTGGGGGAGGGAGGACGACAGGTTGAGGCGGTTAATGTCCTGGCGGCAGTTGGAAATGAAGAGGTCGAGGGCAGGTAATAGGCCAGCGCGGGGTGTCCAGGTGGATGCAGTGTGTTGGAGGTGGGCGAAGGGGTCCTAGGAGCAGTCAATGTACATATGGAAACAGGCTTCAGGCCTCAGTGCAGTTCCTAAAAAGGCTGCATGTTCTTTAATAAATATTGAAACTAACCACAAAAGGAAAACTTTAATCTGGAAAGAGGTCAAACACTTTACTGGCCTTCTACAAAACATTATCTACCATATCCACCTGTCCCTCAGCCTGACCAGCCCAATAATATCAGTTTTCACTAGCAATTATACATTTCTTTTGAAAGAATTACGTCAATAGCAGAAAAACAGCTTTCTCCGTAGTATACACAATTCACTGTGCACAAATTCAACATGCAAACTCTCAAAAACTTTGATCCAGATGTTTACTTCAACAGTAGATTAGATTTTAGATTAGATTAGATTACTTACAGTGTAGAAACAGGCCCTTCTGCCCAACAAGTCCACACCGCCCCACCGAAGCGCAACCCACCCATACCTCTACATTTACCCCTAACCTAACACTATGGGCAATTTAGCATGGCCAATTCACCTGACCTGCACATCTTTGGACTGTGGGAAGAAACCGGAGCACCCAGAGGAAACCCACGCAGACACAGGGAGAACGTGCAAACTCCATACAGTCAGTCGCTTGAGGCGGGAATTAAACCCAGGTCTCTGGCGCTGTGAGGCAGCAGTGCTAACCACTGTGCCACCATGCTGCCCTCAAGGATACCATAAGGATAAGACCACTAAGGCATTCAGTAGCATCTCTATGCTATACAACACAACCTGCAGACCAGCAAACTTGATTTTCTTACTGAAGTCAAACAAAGAATGAAGTAGGACCTTTGGTCCCTCAAGCCTGCTCTGCCATTTATTAAGGATATGGTCAACATAATGTTGACCTCAATGCCAGTTTCTTACCTGTTCTGTAACCCTGAAATCTGCCACAGTTGAAGAATCAATCTAAACCTTTAATACAATCAATATCTCAAACTCCAGAGTCCACCTATGTGGAAAGAATTCAAAGACTGAACTTTTAGACAAGCAATTCCTTCTCATCCATCTTAAGTGGGTAATGGTTTATTCTGGAACTGTGCCATTTCATCATTAGATTCTCCAACATTACCTCAGCACATATCTTATTAAGACTCTTTGTATCTTATATTTCATTAAAATTACTTCCCATTCTTCTCAACTCCACTGGGATAAATACCCAGCAACCTACTAGACTGTTATCATCACACTGCCATTAAACAATGACAGATACACAACTTTGCCTCCACTGGATGCAAACAATAACAAATATAAAGAAACGTGGAACAAAGATACTTTTCAAATCCTGCAGTGAGGGATAAAATATGCACATATGCAGATAGGTTATGTACAAACTGCGATGCTACACATGGTCAAACAACCTGCAAACACCCGGAGTTCAGGATGAAACAGATTAGAGGGTTCCTCTACTGCGGTTTAGGAAAGGAATAAATAGTTAAACTACTGTGCTGAAGAGTTTTAGCATTATATAATTTTTCAGAAATTATTCACATGACTGGAATAAAGCAACAGCACAGGAGCAAAATCACACTCCTCAAAGTCTACAACAAATGACAGTGCATTGGGACTTGAAAATTCAGATGGTTTTTCATCAAGAAATGCCTAAATTACATTTACATGCAAATCCCAACATAGAAGGAAAGTTTTTCTTGCTAAATATTAAAATTCAAAATTGAAAGCAGTAACTTTAAACGTAACCAGGATATATCTGTACTCCTGCTGCCAAAGATAATTATTGTTCACACCATCAGAAAAGGGTTACCACAAGGCCTATGCTATGTTGTGCTCACCTTTGCCTCCAGGATCCAGACTCAAATTCAGATCAGACCACTTCTGGAAGCTTTAACTGAATTCTAGGTCATAGCAACTCACTTTGCATAACTCCAAACTGATCCATCATCCACTTGTTCAACAATCTGAGGCCACATGATCAGCTAACACAAAAGACAAAATAAGTTACGCAGTTCTACTGAACCTGAGGTTGTTTCCACTTCACATCTAGTCTGCAATTGTACAAAACAGGCAATAAGGAACAAAGCAGTTTTCCAGTATTAGCACAGGACTACAGAGTTTCCTCTCTGCATCAATAAGGAGCTTGAGCAGTCTCAGATGTAGTACCCAAAGAATACAGGGGTATCAAAAATGTTGTATCCGACGTGATCTCCTCTATATCAGGGAGACAGAATGCCAACTTGCGGATCATTTCAGAGAACATCTCTGGGACACCCGCACCAACCAACCCCACCACCCAGTGTCTAAACACTTCAACTCCCCCTCTCCCTCCCACTCCACCAAGGACATGCAGGTCGTGGGTCTCCTCCATCACCACACCCTAGCCACCTGGAGGAAGAACACCTTATCTTCCGCCTTGGGACCCTGCAACCACATGGAATTAATGTGGATTTCACCAGTTTTCTCACTTACCCTCCCTCTACCTTATCTCAGTCCAAAGCCTCCAACTCTGCATCGCCCTCTTGACTTGTCCATCACCTTTCCCATCTATCCACTCCACCCTCCTCTCCAACCTATCACCTTCTCCCCCACTTCATCTACATGTTGCATTCTCAGCGACCACCTCTCCCAGCCCCAGCCCCGGCCTACAAGCCTCATTCCTGGTGAAGGGCTTACGCCTGAAACATCTATTCTCCTGCTCCTTGGATGCTGCCTGACCTGCTGTGCTGTGCTTCTCCAGCACCACACACTCGACTCTGATCTCTAGCATCTGCAGTCCTCACTTTCTCCTAGTATCAAAACTGTGCTAAACAAACAGTTGTGGGTATGGTATCGACCCTACCCACAGAACCTGGAAGGCTGGGTTCAAGTCCCACCTGGTTCAGTGCATAATAACATCTCTGAACAGGGTGATTAGAAAAATAGGTTAAATTAACCAAAACATTCATTAAAAAATTAAACAGCCATTATTTACCAGTCCAAAAGTGTCAATATTAACTATATTAAAAGTCCAAAATTGCTGTGGTACAAGTTTCTGGTCACAGATTTTATCTTTGGGACATGATGTCATGCCAATTCACACAAGTGCATGCATTCTTGGTGGCAGAGCCCCTTTATAGAAAACCTGGATGAGAAAAAGGGAAATGTTCGTAATTTATGCTGGCTTGCAGCTGCACTGAATCAAAGGTTTAAGTTTTATGGAGTAATTTCCTAATCACGGCTTCATCAGTTGACAATCTGAAGCCTGTGTTTCCATGAACAAGTTATATTTTGCCTTTTAAATTCGGGGGCCAGGAGATGTTGGCAATTTATAGAACTGATGGCTTTTAAAAAAGACTGATCAGCATGGCTTAATGCTGTCATTTAGCTTGAAATGGAGTGTGAATGTCCCTGTGACCCATTCTACAATCCAGTTTCTTGACAAGCTTTATGCAAGCAGCATCTGCTCCAATTTAATTGCTTAAAAAAAGTTCAGAACTAACCACATGACTTCACTACTTGTATGACACTACTTATATTCAAACAAAACCCAAGATTGCATGTTCAATGATGCTTACATCTTTCTATCATGACACAGTCGCCACAATTAGAAGTTCGGTGATCATAATATTCCTTTCCTGATCTTTTGTGAGATGAGGGCATCACTGGTTCACCAGCATTTATTGCCCATCCCTAGCTGCCCGTGAATTCAGTTGCTTGCTAGGTAATTTCAAATGGAGCAGTTAAGACTCAATACTGTGTGTCTAGACTCACATGTAGGCCGAACCAGGGTGAGGATGGCATATTGCCTTCCTTTTGTTAGGCAAAAGCCCATGGTTCAAAAGTCTATTTGTTGCACAAAGAGTTAGTTGAGATGGTTACTTAAGATTGCTCAAATCCACAGAACCATATCGTAGTGTTAGCTTGCCCCTTCAGGGGAAGGAAGGAACCAAAACTGAAAAAAAAACCATGAGGAAAAAGTGTCTGGGCAAAAATAAGAAAAATACAAATAAACAGCCAGAGGTCATGTGACACTACTGCAGATGGCAGTTGTATATCTGTACCACTTAGATTATCAACTCAGACACAGCTGGTCAAGAAATTAAGACTGTATTTTGGGTCAAGGGCAACTTACAACCCTTTTTAAACTAAATAGCAGAATTCAAGTCAGTTGGTGATTTTTTTTTATAAAAAGCTAAGTCTGTAGATACTGGCATTTTACTAGCATCCGACCTACATTATTACAAGTTCTAGTTTAACAATTGATGAATCAGTGACTACAATCCCAGCCACTAACCTGATTCATTGCTGCAGTAAATCAACATAAACTGGGAAATTTATTTTTACTCATGGTTCCTTTAAATTGGCTCCAGCTTCAGGAAATATGCAGATCCAGTTGAGTCAAAGTATCAAGTCCTAGACACAACATTTTTATTTAAAAAAAAGCACACGACCTTTGCGAACTCAGAACAATTTTTGCATCTTCTCCTTGCTCTTCTGAAATACTCATCCTTTTCAGACCTGCCACACCTCTAGTGGCAGGTGGGACTTAAACATAGCCCTTCTGACCCAGAAACAGGGACAATACCATTGCACCACTACAGTTTCTGCGAGTATTCATAACTTAAACCAACTGCCAATAGCTCTCCAGTACCAGAATAAGTCATGTAACAAACTGCCAAAATTTGATCGGTTCATTGAGAATCAACATTATTTCTTCATTCTCACTCCCATAATATTGACAATGGGAAACAATAGTACTTATACTTTCAAAGTCGATTGTGAGAAATTCTTGAGTACCATTGGAATTGCTTGGCCAAAGAGCCTTGATCCAGTTTCATTAGCATCATGTCCACACACACTTTTACATATCTTCAGTGCCTTCAGGGAATGCTTGGCTAATGAAAAGGTTAAACAGAATGTGTATTCTTCATAAATCATTGTTTGATGAAGATGTATTCATTTACATTCAGTGCTGTGGACAAGAGAAAAAATGAGTGACATTGCCCTTCCAACTGTATATCTGCACCTTAACATATTAATCTTCAAAGCAGGGAGAAGAAAAGGAACAAGAATTCCGAGAATGCTTAATTTCATGATGTGTCTACAATACAAGAAAATGCAGTCATTTCAAAGGTGGGCGAGTAAGCATCCTTCCAAGGATCTCTCTTAAAACAGCACAAAGTTGTGTATTTGAATTGTTACAGCATCAGCAGCTTCTCCACCATTACAGAAAGTGAATTACAAACACAATGTGGTTAATGGCAGGGTCCAGTAGTTACTGGTTTTCAAGCAAAATAGGAAGGTTCATTAACAGCCTTGATAACAGCTAGAAAATGTAAAAAGCGGTTTAAAAGTGACTGAAGGAATAATCAACAAATGATAACCATGGCTAAAAGAATTAGCACACTTACAGTGAACTAATTCCAAAACTAACTACAGGAGGACAAAACTGGTCACATCAACAGGATGGAAACACAAAAAGCCTGGTTCATAGAAAGGTTGCAACCAGTTATGTTGCTATACTTTGCACATAAGCTGTACCCAGAGAAAAAAAATGCTTCAACTGATGAAAAACCAAAGAACTGCAGATGCTGAAAATAAAATTTTTGGAAAATGTCAGGTCTGGAGCAGTGTCTGTGGAGAGAAAACACAGTGAATGAGTTGTTCCAGCAATTTCTGTTTTTGCTCCCAATGATTCCTTGACACTTTGAATTGAGGCTAGTATCTGCAAGAGATCAGCAACTGTTGTTTCACCTTAGGATATCAAACAGCTCGAAGACTTGTTACACATTATATAAACGTACAAGGTTAATATTGTTGGAAAATTTCAGATCCCTGGTACATTGCGCTGAAATCTGGCCCTGATATTCACATGGAGCAGAGTCTTGAAACAGTGGGTGGGGTGGGTGGAGTTATGAGTGGGAAACCCAGTCCAAAAACAATGGAGTTTTAATCTCACTGCATGTGGTTTTTTTTGTCTTTAAAAGATCCATATCTGAAAATCATCTGACTGACAGGTCTGCTCATCACAAGGACGATGCCAGACGACAACACAGTCCAGGATCTAGGATGGATTTGTAATTGTGGGATTACTGTTTCAGATTATCATCTCCACTTTTCAATTGAACAAATCCATCTACTTGGCTACCACTGTCTGTGCTAGTAGAAATAATTCTAGGTAAGGTTCAATGCGAAATAACCTATGCCAAGAACTGAACCAAGAGAACTAATCACTGGCATTTGAAGACGAAACTTACTTTCGATTAAAGTTCACAAGAATGGCTATTAAATCTATCTAGGCTTCAGTCTGTCAAAGGAGGTTTGATTATGACTGAAGGGATGAGAGAACTTGCAACTGGCTTCCGAACTAGAGAAATTTCACAATTTACACTTTTTGATCAGGATTAAGAAGTATAAAAGAAATCAAAATAAAAAGCTTATACTAATCAGAAATTACTAAATCCTTCCAGTTCTTCAATAGAAATGAACATTTTGAAAAAATATCTATAATCAATTTATGTTCACATTCAACATCTTGTGAGCTTTCCAAAGTCACCATATCCTATCACCACCATGATGTTGAGGTGCCGTAATCGACTGGAATAGACAAAGTCGGAAGTCACATGACGCCAGGTTATAAACAAATTTATGTTGAGATTTGAAATAAACCTGTTAGACTATAACCTGGTGCTATGTGACTTCTGAGATTATCACCTCCAAATTGTCATGGGTTAGGATTTACCCAGGACCTTTATCCCACTGAAGAGTACATAAAATGTAACTAGATTTTCAATTATTTTGGACGGTGGAAAACATTAGCTCTCAATTGCTAGCAGCACAATTGATCCGTTTCTATTAAGGGAGACGAAGAGACAAAACATGACTTAGCATGGTATTATGGCACAAGACAAGTATAATTGAGACACCATTCCTCTAGCTCCTTTTCATCAAGTTAAATAGACCAACTAATTATGGAATTGCCTACACAAAGCAAACATTGATGTTTCAACTCATTCACAAAAGCAAATCTTCTATGTTGGTCTTCATCACCTCCCTAACAAGAATCCTTCACGATCATCCACAATTCAGAAAATTCTGCAAAGCAACTCGTCAAATCAGACCTTCTCATTTGTAACAGGTTTGAGGAAACATGAAAGCAGAAAGATGGTTCTTTTCAGACTTGTATAGTGTCTCCCCCTTCTTCCAAAGGGAAGATGGCACAGGGAGTGGACCTGCTTGCAGCCCAATCTGACTGCATAGGGTTGTATAGCTTTAACATCACAAACAAAGCAAACTGCTGCCAGGTCTACCAATTATGCCATGATCAAATATTAGACATACAACAATGGCACAACTTTGCTTACAATGCAATTTACTGGAGATCAAAATATCTCAAAACAGGAATTTTCAAGCATTAATCTCTGTTGCAGAGCCCCATGAAAATACAATTGAGAGGGTTTCTACAATAGCAATCTTTCTCAAGGTTTGTGAAGGTTTGTAGCTCATGTTGAGGTTTAGGGTGTAGGTTTGCTCGCCAGACGTTTCATTACCTGGCTAGGTATCATCATCAGTGACGACCGCCAAGTGAAACGAAACTGTTGTATCCTGCTTTCTATTTATATTTTTCTCCTGGATAGGGTTCCTGAGGTTTGTGGTGATGTCATTTTGTGTTCATTTTCTGAGGGGTTGATAGTTGGCAACTAGATCTATGTGCTTGTTTATGGCGTTGTTTATGGTGGGGACCAACACCCCATGATTCTACGGACTACTAAAAATCCATAAATCAGACCTATAGTCTCACTACCCGGAACACCAACTTACAGACTGGCCAAAGAGCTACACGCAAGACTGAAGTACCTAGTAGAAGAGTCACAGCACTCCATCCACTCCACCCAGGAATTCCTAAAAATCAGAAACACCAAAACAGAGGAAGACAAAGCAATGATCTCATTCGACGTAACAGCACTGTTCACCTCCATCAACATCGACCTAGCAAAGGAAACACTCGCCACACTTTTAGAACAGACCATCACACACACACACCAACCACCATCAATCACATGACCAACGAAAACATCATGAAGCTAGTGGAGCTGTGCCTCACCACCCACTTCACTTTCACAAACATAGTCAACAAACAAACCAACGGCACACCCATGGGATCTCCGCTATCAGGATTCATAGCAGAAGCGGTAATGCAAAGACTAGAACAAACAGCCCTACCAAACATCAAACCAAAAATCTGGGTTCGCTACGTAGATGACACCTTTGTCAGCACAAAACGAAATAAGATAGAAGAGACATTTAACATCAACAATAACACCCTCACAGGCATAAAGTTCACCAAGGAGGAAGAAACTGACAACAAACTCGCATTTCTGGACATCACAGTAGAAAGGACAAGGGAGAATTACAAATCTGAGTATACAGAAAACCAACAAACACTGACCAAATACTCAACTACACCAGCAACCATCCCAACACACACAAACGAAGCTGTATCAGAACACTATTCCAACGAGCCACCACACACTGCAGCACAGACGAACTTCAAAAAACAGAGGAGAACCACCTATACGACGTATTCAAGAAGAACGGATACTCAAAAACAGTGCGTAGATTCCTCAAGAACAAACCACAACAAGCAGACAAAACACAGCTAGAAACCCTAACCACCTTACCATATATCAAAGTTTCAGAAATGACAGCCAGACTACTGAGACCCCTCAGAATCCTAGTAGCACACAAACCCACCGACACTCTCAAACAAAACTAACAAACTTAAAAGACCCAGTACAACCCATGGACAAAACCAATGCCATCTACAAAATTCCATGCAAGGACTGCCACAAACATTACGTAGGACAAACAGGAAGAAAGTTAGCCGCCAGAATACATGAATACCAGCGAGTCACAAAAAGACACGACCTCCCTCTCCCTCATAGCCCTACACACAGTTGAAAAAAAAACCACCATTTCGACTTGGACAACACTTCTATCCTGGGACAGGCTAAGCAAAGACATGCCAGAGAATTCCTAGAGGCCTGGCACTCCAACCACAATGCCATAAACAAGCACACAGATCTAGATGCCATCTATTAACCCATCAGAAAATGAACAGGAAATGACATCACCACAAACCCCATCCAGGAGAAAGATATAAATAGAAAGCAGGAGACAACAGCTTCACTTCACTTGGAGGTCGCCACTGATGATGTTACCTAACCAGGTAATGAAAGGTCTGGATATCAAACCTACAGCTCAGCGAGCAAACCTACACCCTAAAACAATCTTTCTTGTATGCCACAAACATTAACATTCAGAACTCTATGCTGTAAGCTTGAATCTGTCAATTGTTCTGCAAGGTTAGCATCAAACAATTCAACATTTGAAAAGCATAGTTCTTCATTTGAGTTGGTACTCTAACTTTTTTTGAACGAGCGAGATTTTTGGGACATATGGTACATTGCAGATGCTGAATGATCTAATAGTTCACCAACAGACTTGGGTGATATTATTCAGAAGGAGCGCGCAAAATTGAATGGGGGGGGGGGGGTAGAGCCGGGAAAGCCATGGCCCACTGGTATTATTGATGGGCTATTAACCCAGAGAAGACAGGCAGGAGGCTGGAGGAACACAGCAAACCAGGCAGCATCAGGAGGTCCAGAAGTCGATGTTTCAGGTGCAACCCTTCCTCAGGACACTTCCTACACCTCCTGATTCTGCCCGGCTTGCTGTGTTCCTCCAGCCTCCTGACTGTCTACTTTAGATTCCAGCATCTGCAGTTTTTGTTTTGTTTCTATTAACCCAGAAACTGTTTTGGGGAGCCAGGTTCAAATCCTGCCACAGCAGTTGGTGGAATCGGAATTCAATAAATATTGAATTAAGAGTTGAATGATGACCATGAATCAAGTGTTGACTGTCAGAAAAACACAACTCGTTCACTAATATCCTTCAGGGAAGGAAACTGATGTCCTTACCTGGTCTGGCCTACATGTGACACTAGGAGAAAGTGAGGACTGCAGATGCTGGAGATCAGAGTCGAGTGTGTGGTGCTGGAAAAGCGCAGCAACTCAGGCAGCATCCGAGCAGGAGAATCAACATTTCAGGCATAAGCCCTTCATCCTTCTCCTGCTCCTTGGATGCTTTGCCTGACCGGATGTGCTTTTTCAGCACCACACTCACGACCCTACATGTGACTCCAGAACTACCATAAAGTGGTCGACTCTTAACTATTCTCTGGGTGATCAGGGATGGGCAATAAATGCTGCCTGGCTAGCGATGCCCTTATCACTTGAATGAATAAAGCAAAAAATTGAATATTGCCAATTATTTCCAAAAGGAATGATGCATAAAAATAGGGAGGTCTTACTAAAAATATACAAAGCACTAGCCAGACCATACCAGAAATACAGTTTTAATCCCTTTTCCTAAGGAAATATGTACTGGCACTGAAAACAGATCACAGCCTACTCGGTTGATTTTGATATGGAGGCAGCTTCTTATGAGAGATTATGTAGGTTGGGCTTCTACTCATTGACATTTACAAGAATGAGCGATCTTATCAAAACATACACTATTCTTATGGGGCTCAGTAGATAGAGGTTGCATCGTTTATATGAAAGTCTTAGACTAAAAAGAGTATATTGTCAGTAAGAGGCTGTCCATTACAACAAATGAAGAATTTTTTCTCTTCAAGGATAGCAAATCTGTCAAATTCTTAACAGCAGAAGGCTGTTAAAGCTTTTGTCATTAAATATATTTAAGACTAAAATGGATGTTTAATCAATTCAGGGATCAAGGATTATGGAGAAAAGGCAGGAAAGTGAAGTTGAAGATGATCAAAGCAGCCATGACTTTACTGAATAGCAGAGGGAAAGCCGGCAGACTGAATGGTCTTCTTCTGCTCCTACGCCCAATGGGGTACGAGAGAGCATGCTTTAAGGAGATGCCACCCCTGTTGGCAAATATTACGTGGGTGGTAGGAGCAGACATACCAGATAAACAGTGTCACTTATTCCCTTCAAAATCAACACTGATCGTAAAAAAGGTTCATGAGCAGGCTGGAAGCTCCAGAAAACAAAAAAAGTACTCCAACAAATGAACTTCTATCAATACTAAATTTTAAATATAAAGACTTTAACTGAATAATTTCACAGAAATAAACTCTCCAGAGGGGAAGGATCTTTTGAGCATTTTTAAAGGGATGTATGCTCATTTATACAGGAACAGACCATTTGACCTATCAGGGTTACACACTACACAAGTCTCTTCCCTGCTTACTTCATCACATCATGTTTCCCACATGAAAACAGTCACTACACTTCTAAAATATTTAAATGGGCTGTAAGGTGTTCTGGGATATCCCAACAAAATGTATACGAACAGAAGTCTTTTTCTTTTCAGGAGAAAGCCCTTCCTGATGAAGGACTTTTGCCCGAAACGTCGATTTTCCTACTCCTTGGATGCTGTCTGACCTGCTGCGTTTTTCCAGCACCACTCGAATCTAGACTCTGATTGCAGCAGGAGACATTGTAAGTCAGCATAAATACCTTGGGCCAGAAAGGGCTTGGAAATCTAATCAAAAGACAACTGAGTTCTGGTGGCAACTGTGTGCGGGATTTCAGTCAATAACTAACCATCTTTTAACAAACACCAAAGGACAATATGTGTCAATCAATTTTCACTGCCTTACTATAGGAAAGAGAATGCGCAGCTTACATTTATGGAATCTTTCCCTTCCACTTCAGTTACTCCTGACGTAGGGTTTATGCCTGAAAGTTTGACTCCCCTGCTCCAGGATGCTGCCTGGTCTGCTGTTCTTTTTCAGTGACACACAGTCATATCAGAAATAAAGCAACTAGCATGTGGGGCAAGGAAGATGACATGTGGTATTTTAAGTTTACCAAAAAAAAAAATTACTTGTTTACACTCAAAGGCTGCACATTGAATTACAGCCTTCAGTCTCTCAGATACTCATATGCAAGATGACAAAGTCTTAGTTACATCCTAAATCGTTAGAGAGAAATTAGCAAAAGGGTAGAAAACAGGTACATGAAACCGACCAGGGTTGGGAAGTGATGAGTGATACTGAACAGGCTGCTTCTGATGTTAGGACCTTTACTGATTCCAAGACTCGGATGAACAAACAGAATATAAATCAGCAAATGTTTAGCTCATATCAGCTATTCACATTCTAGCACAGCCATATGGCCGATGATATTGAGCTCTGCTCTCCTAGATACAGTGGAGCCAAAACAAACACTCGTGGGAGTGCAGAAAACAACAAGACTTATCCAAAAGCAAAACATTTGGAATTGAGAAAAGATGGAAGAAACTTGAAATGTCAAGACCGTTAACAGTACAGGAAAAGCAAGTGCAAAAAATGCAGAGGTAAACTCCAGGAGTGAGGGAAGGGGATGGATTCAGGCATGTAAAAATGTCAGACAACTGATAGAAGGTTTCCAGAGTGAATACATGGAATGGACTTCCAGCTGACAGCAGAAGCAAAATCCCAACTTAGGGAACTGGACCTTTGGATTGATAACCATAGTTGGTCAAAGAGGTTCCATTTCAGGAACAAAGCTCTGCTCAGTAATACTGCATCACAAAATCACAATACAGTATATTGAGTTCTATTAGTGAGCCACAACAGAGATTCAAGTGTCAACTGTGGCAGCATTCTAACCTTTAAAGTCAGCACAATGTGGATTCATGCTAAATGTTAGAAACAGGAATATGGAACCTCAACAACACTTCCATGAAATGTAGAGGGCTGAGTAGATGTAAAAGATTCCACGTCACGAAGTGAAAAGTAGAATTGCTCACCCTGTATCCTAGCCAACTAATTATTTAAATTCTCTTTGTGATACCTGCCATGATTCCTACATTACAATGACAACACTTCATTAGCTGCAATGAATTTGGGATATCCAGACTTCAATAAATATATAAATGCAAGTTCTTCATTACAATAAATTAATGGATTTTCTAATATTGTAATTAGTTGAAAAAGTCCACAAGTATGTGCAGGTAAATTAAGTTGAATCCTTTGTGATGTTAGAACCATTACTGATTCCAAGACTTGGATGAACAGACAGAATACAAATCAGCAAATGTTTAGCTCATATCAACTATTTGGGTTAATCCTTTAAACCTAAATATATTCCTGAAGAGTGTTGTGGACATCAGTAGTGAAAAGTATTTGTATGGCAGCTTCAGCAACAGATCTATTATTAGCTATATACTAAAGAAAAGGATTATGGCTCCCATCTCTCATATTCAAGTACTAAAAGGGTGTTATAATAGTACAGTACTCAACTTAGGATCAGATAAAATTCATTCATTTCTGCTGGAATCAATTCTGCTCTTAAGCACTCCTTTTATAAAAATAAAAATTAGTATGCTCAAGGGTTAACAATCTAATGTGTCAAAACTGTGAGGATTTACTGTTTAAAACAAAATGGGAAACTGTGTGAAGTACACATTTCTCTACCTTCACCTACATGTTAACATAATTTTCACGCTGCCAAGCATCAGTTTTCCAAAAACCTCGAATTGGTGGATTAACTTGGAACATTATTGGATAGGAGCTGCTTTGCAGGATTCAAAGGACACATTAACCACCAAATTACATGAGACTTCAGACCCACAGTAATGTGTTTGACTCTCAACTATCTTCAAGGCTACTTGGGAAGGGCAATAAATGCTGGACTAGCTGGCGACACCCACATTCCATGAATTAAAAGGATTCTGCACCCAAAAGAAAATTTATCCAACCGTTTCTGAAATTACACAAACATATAATCTCACACATTACTGAATGACAGCCACCAGTTGATGAAAACAAAAGTACACTGTACATGAAACTGAAAGAATGTTCCCAATTGATTAACTGGTTGACATTTCAGACAAGTCATTACTTGACCCAACAAGCGCTGCTTTTAAAATAGTTTTAACTTCATGTTAGGTCTTTTGCCAGGAGAATTGCTGTGCACGTGATCAAAAGCTTAGGGGGTGCGCGCGTCTGGGAGGTACACAATGAGCGAGCAACAGACAGACAGAGACCGAGCATGCGAACAAGTGAGTGAGTGAGTAACAGAGACATGACTCCCAAGTTAGGCTGAAGGAACAGCCACCAATGGCTGAATGATTTATGTTTTCCATTAAGCAACATCTTGTTAGACCCCCTTTGCAAGCAATTGTGATGGATCAAAAGATGTGTCACATGATCTTGTCCAGAATCCCACCACCTCTGTCAATACAAGACAGGAGTTAAGTCTCAATACATGCAGAAATCCATCTTTGTTAGCTGCAGGATATGTACAGCATGCATATATACAAATGACTCAAGATTAGTTTTGCCCACATTTCCTATTTAAATCAAAGAAAATTCCAAAGTCTAGCATCGCATCGGCACATCACATCCAACTGCCAAAGTCAAAATCTGAAGATTGCCGTTAACATCATACACCAACGTGGGCTGTATGTGTCTTTCCTGTGGTCCTACTTGCTATGTCTGTCTTATGATTAATGAACTGACTAACCCAGGGGTTCACTAACCCCACAGCAACTGGGACTGCATGCAATTCCTCTTCCTCCAAGAAGCACTGGTTAAGCAGCAGAGGCTATCACTTGACAGCTTCGAGTCTGAAGTCAAGGCTTGATGCATACACTTATGGCCCTGCTATGGTTCAGGGTAATGAGCTCAGACGCTCCAGCACTGTCTCCATCATTGACTGCAAAATTATTCTGGGGAGAAAGCATCACGATTTACTCTAAACTTTGTGCACACTCTCCACTCTTGCACAATCATTGACTTTATTTTACTTCTCCAACCCACTAACTCAATTGATTCCAGGAAAGCACTTGAGCATGACTAGTTGTATCGCATCTCTTTCAAATCAAAAAGCCATCAGAATTTTTATATTCAATTGAACAGAGAGACCAGGCTCCAAAAAGTATTTGAAAGATGGCACCTCCAATAAAATGGTGGTCCATTCAAGTTTTAATCTCCTGCTCATATACTGGATTAAGGCTTGAAAACACAGCCTACTGACCCAGACCAAATTATCTACCACTCAAGCAAGCTGATGAAACAACTCGATGACAAAAAAATGCATGTCATTTGTGTGCATTCAGTTTTCTGTGTATGACTGTGAACTAGCACCCCCACCATCATCCAGGGCCAGAACCAGAAACAGGATGCACTGCACAGCATAGCAACAGGCTTGAGACCATTTGTTCCTGGAAGACATCCAATGATCTTTTAAGTCCTCAGTATTCCTAACTACTTCCACAGCTCCTGATTCCACAATAAATTAAGCTGCAGACTCAAAAGCATCATTTATCAACTGGTTCCTTTTCTAAATGAATAGAGGTGACTGACTGTACACACAGAAAACTTAACTAAGTGCAGATTATTTAGAATAGAGGTGACTGACTGTACACACAGAAAACTTAACCAAGTGCAGATTATTTAGACAAACTAGAAGATTAGAACCTTCAGTCCCCTATAGCTTGCTCCATCCTGATCTGACAGTGACTTCAATCACATTCCTGCCTACCCATGATATCCACCCAGTTTCTGATTCAACAAGCATTTATCCATCTGTCTCTTCAAAGTATTCAATGACCCCCACCTTTAATAATTTCTGGGGGGATTTAAAATAAAAAAAAGTGTGTCAGACTCATGAATCTGAGGAAAGAAAATCTATCTTAATTGATATCCCCTTTAATTTTATAATTGTTGCCTAGTTTTACTCTATTTCACAAGGGAAAACCTCCTTTCAGTATCCACACTGTTAAGTTCTTTCAGAATTTTTGTATGCATAAGATCATCTCTCAGTCTTCTAAACGTCAACTGATACAGGCCAAGACCGCCCAACTTTTTCTCAAAAGATTAACCCTTCATTTCCGTTAGCCAATTATTGCAGCCCTGGAAAATCTCAGTCAATTTAGTAGAAATAAGTCACTGCTCATTCATAAAACGAGATAAAGACTAGGCCAGATTACACTACAATGGCTTGCGTCCTCATTTATTGCTCAACCTGGTATGTTAATTTCCTTTGTGCGATTATGTGCAGAAACCTCAGAAGAATGATCTTTAGCTATTTATCCGTTCACCAGAAATACCATCATTGATATCAAAGCAACCAGAAATCAACCCCTTGTAATGTTTCCACAAGTTTTAACATAGGTGAAAAATTATTTTTAGCTTCATTAGGTGCGACCCAGGATCAGGCAATGTTTGAAGGAGGGACAGCAAGTGTGAGAGTGAGAGCAAGAGCAAGGAGGTGACAGTATTTGAAGAAAAGTACCATGCCACCGTCTCTACAGTCTTCATCAAATGCACATTAATTGGTCTTCTTTCTGAGAAATTCTATTCGGAGCTAAAAGTTTAAACAATCTTTAATAAATTAAAATTTTCAGCAGGGAAGGGGATTCAGTGTGGGGTAATAAAATCTCCAGCAACAATGAATCTATTGCGCTCTAATATTAAAGGGGAAATGAAAATAGAATATTGAACTTTCCTGTGTAGTTTTTGCACCTTTAATAACAAATTCAATTCAATGTAATCAAGTTAGATGCTTCACAAAGAAGTGGAACAATGCAAAGAAGTTATGACAAATTTAACACATAAAAATTTATACAGGGGGTGGTGCATGTATGGAACAAGTTGCCAGAGGAGGAGACTAGTACAACTACAACATTTAAAAGACATTTGGATGGGTATGTGAAAAGGAAGGGTTTAGAAAGATATGGGACAAAGTCAGATTGGGATGCCTGGCTGGGGTGTGAAAGTTGGACTGAAGGATCTGTTTTCATGTTGTATGACTCTATGTGTGGTCAATTGCAGAAAGAATTAGTATTGGAAGAAACCAAGTGGGGAAAAAGGTTGGTTTAGTTTCCTTCACCTGACTAAAGATAGATTACACAAGAGAATGAAATAGAGCAAATTTATTAATTTCACTCACTTCCAAGTTTAAATTAAATTTTTAAAAGCTTGACCTTGCTCCCACGTCTCACCTCCAGTATAGCACAACTGACAATTACAATCATTCATTCGGAAACCACTAACCACAGACATCTTGCAGCATCTTTACATCAAGTTACCACAGCACAACCAGATCTAGGATAAAAAATATTGCTCGGGACAGCATCTTCAAAGCCAGCCTTCAAATCTTTGAATGTGGGGTATAGGGATATGGATTGAACATCGGTTTTCTTTTGCAGTTTGTGGGATAAAACAGTTTCTTCCTATTTGGATTTGCCACGTGATTTAATGTCTGACACACAGCAGAATTATTTTAATTTTATACAAAGGAATCTCACTAGTAGCTCTGACAAAAAAAAAACAAAGTATCTCAACTGGTTCATTGAATCAAAATACCAGACTCCACAAATCTATCAGTACAATATCAATGATTTGATCAAGTTAGATAATGTTGCTACCGTCAAAAAAGATTACTCCAAGGTCAGGTCCATTTCCATTACCTACTTCAGGCAACCCTCCCATTACTTGAAGTACTGCTTTTCTAGATAATACACTTTTTTGTTATTTGTCATAAGTGCCAATTTTTTTCTTGTCCTCAGGCAATACCATTCTACTGCATTTATACATCAACCAAACTGAAAAATTCAGAAGGAGATTTCAATCCTAACTCAACCTCTCAATACTGGAAAAAGAAATTAATGAAAAATACAAACTGATTTGCATCAGTACAGTAAGAACCAATCAATCAATCATCGACCCAACACACTTGCTTTTTTTTGCCTTGGAGAATGTCAATTATGCACTGCAACAGAGAAACTCCAGTTTTAACTTTTGCCTTAGAAACTGAAGTTTGCTTAAAGCTTCATAAATAGCTAAAACACTCTAATCCATGAACAAATAAACGCTGGGTGGGAAACCTCACCTTCCCTGCCTTAATAGTCTTCAGGACAGAAACATTACAACACCAGAGTGCAGATACACATTTTGCTAAACAAGTTGCCGAAAATAAGGAAAATGATCCATTCTCTGTTTTGAAAATGAGTAAAGTGAAGATATTGTGGTGGAGAAAGAGAGCAAGGGGATGGAGTTAAGAGGGGAGACTATATGAAGGGAGGGAAAGGAGAGAGGGAGAAGGAAGAAGAAAGCAGGGCAGAGGGGGATCTTCCTGAAATATTACAACAGAAGTGCTTACTTCAGTTGTTATAAAGCCTGAGCAGTCAGTTGATGGTAATGTGGCCTGCACTTAGCCCCAGGGAATCGACGGACATGTGCATACAAGCTTCTGTTATTATCTTTTGAATCCTGTTTCATCAAGCAAAGTGGAATCGTCTTTTTAAAAACAAGCCTGCTTTCTTAAAATCTAGACAATCGTGACCAGTATACACTGGAAAACTATTACTCTATTGTCTCTTTCTACAAACGGCTTTTATTTCAAGTTAATAGCAAACTTGAAGTGTTTATAGGAAAGTAACTTTTTGCACATTCCATCATGGCAGGTGGCCAGTTGGCATAAATGCCCTCCTGAAAAAAGATCAAGTCGCATCAAATTCTCAAATTTGTAAGCCCAAATATTGCTGGGCTACTATGTGCTTTCATATTTTTGTTTGAAATTTCCTAATTTGTGAACTGTTGAGGGAGAAAATTAGGTTCAACAATACTATTTGGAGATATAATAAGCTAAGGAGAGGATGACCAAACTCAGGAGGATCAAGCTCTTTTTAACGTAGAAGCTATCACACTTACCTTCTGCAAAGGAAGTACCATAAATGCTCCACCACCACTCGCCTCCACAATTAGTGCCACAAATTTGGGATTTACAGCACAGAATGAACTATCCCAGGTGGCCCTGGAAACCCTGATGTCATCATAGCACTGGTCATTTTTCACAGCCTGTCCGAAGACGTGCCGAAATTTGCTCAGTCGTACCACCTTCCGCTGTTGCATATCTGAAAGAATTTTAAGGCGACAAGTTAACACCACACAATCAACAGAAATGCCCAGTTCGGAACATATAGCAACATTTCTAACAGACTTTAACAGCATTAAGATAGTTATAGAAAACCTTGATACGGACACACCGTGGCTCCTTCCTCTTTGTGTCCTGGACTAGCATTGCAATAATTATAATGGGCATGTGAAATGTTTGAACTCTGCTCATTTGAACCTCCAAATAATAGTGTAGATTCTGTATTTCCAAAGTCACGTTGGGTTATATCTTACCCAACGTTGGGTTGGTGATGCCATTTCCTGTTCTTTTTCTTGGGGGGGGGGGGGGGGGGCTAGGGTTAGTAAGTGAAAAAAAGAACCAGAAATGGCATTGCAATAGGAAGTGACCACCAAAGGAAATGACATCGCCAACAGAGGGAAACCTAAACACCTAAATAGAAAGTGGGTCATATGACCAGTGCTTCATCCAGAGGCTCCCTGATAATGTCACCTAGTATGGTGATGAAACATCTGAAAACAAACCTTCCAGCTCAGCGAGCAAACCTACAGCCAGTTATGAATATCTTTGGCTTTGGGATCACGTACAAATTTGGATACCATTCCTTGCAAGGCTTTTTTTCAAATCAACGATGTACACTGAACAGAAGAAGCCTGAAAAGTTGAATCCTCATTTAAACAAATAATAATGAAATGCCCAACTCCAGTTAATCTTCTCCAGTAATCTCCCACAAAGCATCTTAAAGACGTTCCTAAAGCTCAGACACATTATCCATTTTATTTTATCTTCTACCATGTCTATCACTTTCTCATAACTTTGAAAGTAATGCTGTTCACAGCTAACAATGTTCTTAATGTCAACATATGGTGGTTTCAATAAAAAAAGTTAAACTTTTCCCTATCATAAATTTAGCTGCCTGTCCTATAATTACCTGGATAAGCCACCTCCCTCCTTAAATATGGGTGTCAGATTGGTTATTTTTGAAACCTCTGGCACACATCCATATCCAATGGGAACCTTACATATAATTTTCAGGAACTCTTCAATTTCCTTAGTCATGTCTCAATGTATCCAGTCAGGCCTTTGAGATTTGACTTCCATATTCATCATATAATATGACTTGATTCATGGTCAAACATCCAGTTTACTCCTCCTACCCAATACTTTCCCTTCAGTAAGCTCTGTACTTCAACTATTTTTGATCGTGTTTGAGTAGTTTTATCTAAGAAAGAGAGGAGTGTAGTCTTGTTTGTTTAACCAGAGTTTGCTTTTCAAAAGGGCAACATCTTGATCAAAAGGCTTTGCTGTGCCTCCCTTCTTTTGCTTGGAAACAGTCCAATGGAGATCCTTATATCAGTGAAAAATTTGATGAGTAAGATATACAGGAGATGCACTCACTTGTTGGACAGATCAAAACTAGGATAACAGGTATAAGACAGTCACTCATAAATCCAATTAGGAATTCCTGACAATCCAGAATGGCTCGAAATGGGAACTTGCTGCTACATGAATTGATGAGACAGATGGTATAAATACATTTAAAGGGGAAGCTTAACAAGTACACCAGGAAAAGGAAACAAAAAGGACATGTTAACAAAAGGTTACATGAAAAACACTTCTCATGGCATGAGAAACTGCAGGCAAGCGTACTCATCTAGAAATAAAAATGTGGGCAATTCCAGACCTGCTTAAATGTTTAAAATTATTTAAAAAGGACAGAAGATGCTTAAGTCCACATAGATACCAAAGATTTAGGCAAAAACAGGAAAGAGTTGCTGCTGAGGGAATATGAGCAACTAGGGGTTAAATTAAAAAGCAGAACCAAAAAAAAGGTCGTAATCTCTGGATTACTAGCTGAGCCACAATCAAATTCCCAAGGTCAACAAGATGAAAGAGTGGCTCAAAAAAAAAATTGGTGTCAGATCATGGGACATTGCCACCACGACAGCGGAAGGAAGGAGTTCTTCCAATGGGACGAACTCCAGTTGAATCATAGTGAGACCAGAGCCCTGGTGAATCGCATAACTAGGGCAATGGTTTGGGCTGAATAGTAGGGGGTGGGTTCAATTGCATGGAAAATGATGAAAAAAGTTAGGGTGGGTGTATGAGAGGCTCAGCAGATGTTAAAGTTTCCAGAACAAGTAATAGATTAGATTCCCTACAGTATGGAAACAGGGCACTGGCCCAACAAGTCCACACCGACCCTCTGAAGAGTAATCCACCCAGACCCATTTCCCAATGACTAATGCACCTAACACTATGGGCAATTTAGCATGGCCAATCCACCTAACCTAAAAATTTTTGGAGTGTGGGAGGAAATTGGAGCACCCGGAGGAAACCCATGCAGACATGGAGAGAATGTGCAAACTCTTTGCAGTCACCAGAGGCCCTGGTGCTGTGAGGCAGCAGTGCTAACCAGGGCAGAGAATATGGAAAGGGTCAGGAATTTAACTTCAGACACCGTAGAGAAGGGAATGACTATGAGAAGGGGGCCAGTCAACACAGCAGTACTTAGATGCATGCAGTATATAAAACAAGGTAAATGAGCTTGTAGCGCAGATAGAAATTTGTAAGTAGGCCGATGTGGATATCATAGACGTGGCTGCAAGGGGATTAGAGTTGGGAACTAGGTATCCAAGGATATACACCCTATCGAATGGAAGGCAGATTGGCAGAAGGGGTGAGGTTGCTTTGTTATTAAGAAATGAAATTGATAGCAGTGACTGAGACAATAGACGTAGCAAATGTAGGTAGAGTTGAGGAACTGCAAAGGACAAAAAGATCCTAATGTACAGGCCTCCCAGCAGCAGTCAGGATGTCGGGAAGAATACACAAGGCGATAGAAATGGTGCGTAAGAGTTGTATTATTACGATAATCATGAGGGACTTCATTATACAGGTAAACTGGGAAAAAAAAAGATTGATAGCAAATTTGTGGAATGTCTAGGAGATTTGTTTTCGAGCAGCTTGTGGTAGAGTCCACGGCATTTCTGGACTGTGTTCTGTAATGAGGTTGACTAATTAGGGAGCTGAAGATGAAGGAACCCTGACAGGGCAGTGATCATAATGTGATAGAATTCATCTTACAGCTTGAGAGGGCAAAGGTGGTATGATATCTAACGGTATGACAATTGAGTAAAGGTAACTATAAAGACATGCTGGAGGAGCTGACCAGAGTTAATTGGAAGGGAAGCCCAGTAGGGAAGACAGTAGAGCAGCAATAGCAGGGGTTTTGGGGGGATAATTTGGGAGGCATAGCAGAAATTCATCCCAAGGAAGAAACATACTAAAGGGGACAAAGAGACAACCATGGCTGACAAAGGAAATCCGGGAGAATATAAAAGCAAAAATAAAAACATACAATGTGGTGAAGACCAGAGCATTGGGAAGTCTTTAAAAACCAGCATAGGGTGACAAAAAAAGTAAGTCGGGCAAAAACAGTGACAGTACGCTAGCTAGTAAAATAAAACAAAGATTCTAAGAAGTATTTTTAGATAGCTGAAAGATAAGAAAGAAACAAGCTTGGACATTGGACTGCTTGAAAATGAGTCTGGAGAAGTAGTAATGGGCAACAAAGAAATGGTAGAAAAAAAACTGAATAGGTGCCCTGCATCAACCTTCACAGTGGAAGAGATCAGCAGCATACCAGAACTTTAAGTCAGGGCAAAAGTGAGTATAGTAGCCATCACTAAGGTGAAGGTGCTCTTCAAGTTGAATGACCTGTAGGTCAATAAGTCACCCGGGCCATATGGACTACACCCCAGAGTTCTATAGGAGGAGACTATATAGCTGAGGAGACTATAGAGGCATTGGTGGTGATCTTTAGGAATCAGGAATCTGGAGTCAGGAGGGGAAAACGACTAATGCAACAAACCTGTTTAATAAGGGAGGAAGGAAGAAAACAGGAAACTATAGGCCAGTTAGCCTGACCTCTGTCATTGTTCAGATCTTACAGCCCTTTATTAAGGATGAGATTGCAGAGTACTTGAAAGTGTATGGTAAAATCTGGCTGAGTCAGCACAGCCTCATCAAGGGTGTCATACTTACAAATTTGTTAGGATTGAGGAGGTAATGAACAAGTTAGACAAAGGAGAGCAAATGGAAGTGACTTATTTGGATTTCCAGAAGATATATGACAAGATACTGCACAGGAGATTGCGGTGTAAGAGCCAAAGATGTTAGGGACATGTTAGATATTGGCATGGTTACAGGATTGCCTGACAGGAAGTAGGCAGACAGTAGGGATAA